>NW_024417633.1:1731-4754 GCF_014898765.1 Herpailurus yagouaroundi | reverse complement strand
GCACACACACCAGAGTCTGTTACATTTCCCTCCACAAAATTTTCTACCTGGGACACCTTAAGTCCTCTGGGGATTGATCATGTCCCCCTTCCGCTCTTTTGGGTATGCCTGACACTTCGGGGCACCGGCCTTACCAGTTCCATGGAGCAGGACATGCCTAAGACAACGGAGAAGTTGGCTGCTGAAATTCAGGTAGAGCATGCACTTTGTCCCATTCGAGCCTTTGCTTTACCACCACCTCGCCTTCTCCCAAACTGGGGGCAACAATGGGCCAGTGCGGTTGGGTTTCCTGGTCAGCAATCTAGTATGTTTTCGAACCAGGCTGGAACACTGGAGGAAAGCCAAGTGGCACTAAGAGAGTTTGGTCAGAGAGTTTGGGTCACCAAAGGTCTGAGCATGGAGTTAAGTGGGGATGGTAATTTATAGTCGTCAGCTTTCTTATCTGTGGGGGTTTTCGCACATACACCAAACAACGGAAGAAAACCCAGAAGCGAGGTCTCTAAGCTAGAGACCAGAGTCTGTTTGAGCCCCGTTGACCATCTTTGGAGTACTTTATTCACTTCTCCGACAAGAGTAGAGCTCTAAATACCACATAGTATATGCTCATTAAATCTATATTAAGTGAATGAGTTCTATTGCTTCTGTATCGGAAATATAACAAGATTTTTGACAATCTATATGGCAAGAGTCCCCAGACCATCACATTATAGGGATTTCAAGGTTGTCTAGTCTCCACACAATATTAAGGTTTGGTTACAACCACCATAAGCTAACCCTACAACCTCCCATCCTGGATCATATAATGCCCCTGTCTCCTCCTCATTCACAATCTTTTGCAACTGAGTGCAGACAATTCCATAATGTGGTCGTGTGTGTGTGTGTGTGTGTGTGTGTGTGTGTGTGTGTGTGTGTGTGCGTTTTGTGTGTGTGTTTTCTGGTTACCACATGCCCGTGTTGGTTGCATGCTGAATTCATAGGTCTTCATTCGTAGGTCTTCAGATTGAAAGTGTAGTCGAGGACCAGTGCGCCCAAGGAGACTCATTCACACCTGGACCTAATTTAGATAAAAATATCCTGGACTTTGAGCTGATGTTACAATGCTTGGGTCTTTGAGAGGGAGGATAATTGGGGTAGGGTGAGGATATTTTTCATGGAGGATGAGAGTGAATAATAGGAGGCCCGCAGACAGTCTGTAACAGTCTAAAATATGTTCATAAATTCTCTTTTAAGCCCTCCATTCCCTTTTCCTTAAGCATACACCAGATGTACTGAGTGATTTTGAAAACTAGAAGAAGGTGGAAGTGATAGTGAGTTAAAAACACTCTAAAGAGCAAATATTGTGGTTCCAATGGTGTTGTGGTTAGGGGAAAATCGATGGAAGGGGCAACTGGCCATTGGACGCTAGGATTCTATGAGTGGAAGAGATGAACATAAGGGAAGAGAAACAAAAATTATATAAAATCAGGGAGGGGGCAAAACAGAAGAGACTCATACATTAGAGAACAAATCAAGGGTCACTGGAATGGTTGTGGGAGCGGGGATGGGCTAAATGGGTAAGGGGCACTGATGAATCTACTCCTGAAATCATTGTTGTAATACATGCTAACTAATTTGGCGGCAAACATTAAAAAAATAAAAATATATCAATTACAAAAATCAGCTAGAATTCTACACTATCAAAATTATCAATTAAATTTGAGAGTGGTCTCAAGATATCTTCAGACGTACAAAGACACAGAACATTTGATTCTACTCATTCTTCATTAGGAAGTTATCTGAAGGTGTACTCCAGCAAAACAAGGAGAGAAAAAATAAAGAAAAATTATACTTAATAATAGGCAACATTAACAGGGTGTTTGTTTTCGTGCCAGACACTGTTATGGGTTATTTTCACATATTATTACATATGAACCGCACAACAAACTTATAAAGTATATACAATTACCATTCTTATCTTCGAGAGGAGGAAAGAGGGTTATAAAGAAGCCAAATAAATCATCCAACATCCAACTTACACAGTTGGGAAGTGGAACAAGTAAAGTCTAACCCCAGGCCTTCTGGCTCAAGAGTCCAGGCTTTTAAATGCTCCCTAACTTCCCGGATAGCCATATTACCATGAAAGCATGGAAACAAACTGGGAGCGTAGCAGAGGAATAATCACAGGACGGAAGATATGAAGCAGATCTACTGAGTCACCAACTAAATAAGGCAGGAAAAGAGAAGGGTCCAGTGAGAGACCGCTAAGAGGTTAGCAGGAAGATGTCATAAGTAGTATGATGTCACAGCACTGTAAGAGTACAATAAAACAAAGAAGTGCAATTAGAAAATTAAGGAGAACCAGAAAATATCCATAAGACGGCTTTAGTCTGAATGAGCCAAGTGAAACATGGCATGGTTTAAAGCACTGATGGAATACAAAGAGAAAGGATCCATTTCACCTTGATGCTAGAGATGTCCTCATTCAGCAGGTCCAAGGACTCCAGGAAAAGAGTAGTAATTCTAATGTTTGCATATTATTTAAGAATCCCAATAATTTAAACCATTTATTAGTTTTCAAATTTTAGAATCAACCTTGAACCCTCTAAAGAGTCTTGATTGCAGAGCATAACAGCAGGGTTAACAACAATGACAAACAGAAGCCCAAAGCTGATGGGAGACGGAGAAAAAGTGCAGCAAGGTTAAGGAAGACCTTCGTCTTACACTGTAAGGAATGAAAAATGATAGTACAGGTAAGGGGAATAGGTCTCTATTTTAAAATTACATCTTGTGGGGAACCTGAGTGGCTCGGTGAGTTCATAATCCAACACTTGATTTTGGCTCAGATGATGATCTCACAGTTCATAAGACTAAGATGAGCATTAGGTTCTGCACTGACAGCTCAGAATTCTCTCTCTCTGCCCCTATCCTGCTTGAGCATACTCTCTGTCTCTCTCTCTCAAATAACATACATTCATACATACATACATACATACATACATACATACATACATACATACATACATACATACATACATACATACATA
>NW_024417633.1:0-1721 GCF_014898765.1 Herpailurus yagouaroundi | reverse complement strand
ATACATACATACATACATACATACATACATACATACATACATACATATAAACATAAAAATATATCGTGTGATGGTTAATTCCATGTTTTAACTGGGCTAAGCCACAGGATACCCAGATGTATAGCTAAACATTATTTCTAGTGAGTCTGTGAGGACATTTCTTAGTACAAATAAGATCTGTATATCAGTAGACTAAGCAAGACACATTGCCTCCCAACGACAGGCTGGCCTCAACTAATCAATTGAAGACCTGAATAGAACAAAAGGCGGAGTAAGAGGGAATCCACTGTGTCTATGTGACTGTCTTCAAGCTGCGATATTGGTCTCCTGACTTCAGGCTCAGACTTGGAATGGAACATACATCATCAGCTCTCCTGATTCTTAGGCTTTGGGAGTCTGCCTGGAACTAAACTACTGGATCTCCTGGGTGTGCCCTTCCCAGCCTCTGTAATCCTGTGAACCAATTCGCATTGATACTGAGTCTCTGGACAACCCTAACTAGTACCTATATGTAACTTCATCTGTTATGTCTTTTTGCCCTCAGATCCAGTTCCTGCACTTCTCCTACAGACTGTGTTTCCTGGTTCCTTGCCAACTGGCTTCCAGAGGGGTTTGACAAATGGGTGTTTGATGGGATAAAGGGAGGAAGGTATAAGCCCAGAGGTTTTCCTCTCTCCTGCTCCACTTCCTACCAGTGATTTTATATCCTCCAAATTCTAGCTTCTTTCCAAGAGCCTCTTCTCCCATGTTCTCAGTTCCTGCTAGATATGGTTCTGAATTTCTCAGGCTCTGGGGGTGGAAACAGCTTTCTGATGATACGAATTCCTGATTGCTTCGCCATCCTTTGTTTGGCTTCTGGGATTTCCCATCATGTGTGTAACTGTTTAAATACCTATAGTGACTCACCGGCTGGCTGGACCTGACTGAAACAGTATACAGATAGAAGTTCGGGAATATATCGGAAGGTGAGGAGAGAGAAGACAGGTGGCTTAAGCGACCTATACGTCAACTTCACATAGGAAGTCAGTAGACAGTGCTTCAAACTGACAAATCAATAAGCAGCAGTATACTATACTACTGATCTTCATGAAGATTCCTAACAAAATAATATAAACCTGGAACAGTTAAAAGTGTTGCCTCAAATAATGGAGATGGTAAAGAGACCTGTGGTTGCCAGGAACTCAGGGGGGATGGGAGAGATGAATAATAGATGAAGCACAGGGAATATTTACGGCAGTGAAACATCTTGTAAGACAGTGAAATGCTTTGGATCATGGCATTGTGTGTTTGTCAAAACACACCGAACTGCACACCACAGTGAATGCTAAGTTAAACTTCAGTCTTTAATTAATAATAGTTTTCATATGGGCTCATCCGTTGTAACAAATGCACTACACTGACACAAGAAGTCTACAATAGGGAAAACTATGTTCTGGGGGGTAGGAGGGAGAACAGGGGAACTCTGCACTTTCCAGTCTTTTTCTGTAAACCAGGTTTTTATTTTTTTATTTATATTTTTATTTATTTTTTATTTTTTTTGGAAATAGGGCCTTTATTTTTATTTTTTTATTTTTTATTTTATTTTATTTTATTTTACATTTTTTACAAGGAATTTATTTTTTTATATTTTTATATATGAAATTTATTGTCAAATTGGTTTCCATACAACACCCAGTGCTCATCCCAAAAGGTTCCCTCCTCAATACCCATCACCCACCCTC
>NW_024417632.1:0-3853 GCF_014898765.1 Herpailurus yagouaroundi | reverse complement strand
ATCATCACTTAGCATTCAGGACATCAATTTATCGTCCAGATTTTTTTTGTGACTTCACCACCAGGTAATTTCTATGTTCCAAAATAAACTTTTTTTTTTTTTCTTGGTAATCCTATGCACTTTCCCCTTTCCTACATCTCTGTTGCTATGCTTAAGAAACAACAACAAAAACAACAACAGCAGGGGCGCCTGGGTGGCGCAGTCGGTTAAGCGTCCGACTTCAGCCAGGTCACGATCTCGCGGTCAGGGAGTTCGAGCCCCGCGTCGGGCTCTGGGCTGATGGCTCAGAGCCTGGAGCCTGTTTCCGATTCTGTGTCTCCCTCTCTCTCTGCCCCTCGCCCGTTCATGCTCTGTCTCTCTCTGTCCCAAAAATAAATAAACGTTGAAAAAAAATTAAAAAAAAAAAACAACAGCAAAACAATTTCAAATTTAAATTTTTTATCAAGTCTGAATTTAAAAAAAAAATCAATTTTTTATATTCTTAGGGAGTTTTTATTTATGGATAATAGTTTTTACTATATATTATTAAAACCTTCTTATTGTTTTTATTGACCATAGATTCTATCTCTATTTCTCTATCACACAGAGAGCATATCTCAGTGTTTCATGATGACCATTCAACAAATATCTGTTGAATAGATTTCAAAAGACTTCATTTGGAAGAGAGGATATTTCAAAACTACTAAAATATTTTAAAACCAGTTATAAAATATCAGTAAAAATCTATTGTGTATAATATATATCATATTTATAATACAGATATTTATAAACTTTTATAATCATTTTATTTTTACCTCAAGGAAATATAACTCATAGTTTAATGTTGGGTGACCTGAATTAGTAAGTAATAAAGAAATAAATAACCAGGAAAACAATAATCATTTATTTCAGGTGGTGTGTTTTTCTGAGTCCATGGCCAAGGGCCATATCTAAATACGGCTGTAAGATTGGAATATAACAAAAAGTTGGAAGATTGGAATATAACAAAAAATTGTTGTTCAAGCAACCTCCAAGCAACTGAGCGTTCCAACATATATTAAATCTATTCTACCTTATGATTAATCATATGAAATTGAGTCAGAAATGATAGTTTAAATTTGTTTTTTAAGGCTTCCTATTCATATCAATATCTATATGTAGATGTTAAAAATGTAATGAGGACTATTGCAATGTTTAACATTTAATTTGCTGACGAGTTGCATTAAGCACATAAAATCACATTGCATTATACTGTTCTAGAGCATACCATATACCTGTCAGAAGTATATGGAGGCTATCTATTTCAAAGTATGTATATATGTATATATAGGTACATATATATTTAAAGTATGGGATGATTTTCTCTTAGGCAAGACACATACATATTACTAGATTTATTAGTTCATGAGAAGTTTAAAAAATATATTAATGATTTGTGATCATCGTAAGTCTTAAGAATGCAACTAAAATATTTATAATACCTTATTCCACAGAAAGCATAAATGACCAGGACTGATAAACCTAAGCAATATATTAACAAAAAGTAAGTATCCTGTATTTAAAAAAAATGACCTAATTTACTCATTATCTACTTGATATATACATTACATTCCATGTGTTCTGTAATAATCAGGTAATTTGTAAACTGAAGAAGCAGAAGTTGATTGCAATTTTCCATATTTCAAAAAGAAAAAAAATGGGGGTAGGAAATCACCAGCAGAAATGTTATTAGAAATTAGCATTGTTATCATGATCTTATGAACACAAAGAGATTAATTTTTTTAATAGCTAGATCCTTAGAACATCTAAATGAAAATAGAGGACTTGTCATTTTGACACGGAAAACTTTTTGTCAGAAATAGGTTACTGACAGAAGACTTCTTCCCTGGAGAGCCCTAAGAATAAGGCAGACATTTATCTGAGAGGATCTCATTTTCCCAAGGCAAACAGGCAGGAATCAGATGATTTCTTAATATTCCTTTCAGGGCCTCATTTTCTCTTTTGTAAGGAAAGACAGGATCTGATGGGGAGATAACAAATGAAAAGATACCTTTAAACTACATCCTTAGAGGCACATGGAAATGTTTAAATAGTCAGAAACTGTATCTATAAGGCCCTATAAAGGTGGAAATGCAATGTATATACAATGAGTTTAAAAGTTGCATTCCCTTAAGTCAACTTTGTCAACATGTTCAAATTAATATGTTTTGAAAGTAATTTAACATGTAACTAGCAAAGTCATAGAATTGCTTTTAAAAAGTCCTTCTATGTATGGAACCTATGCAGAGTATCTTTCAGCGGAGAGATTTTATTCTGAGACCACATAAATAAACTATGTTGTAATTACCCAGGGACAGTAGAGAGAAATCTATCAATATTTTGGTGGCAAATGGCATATATAGCAAACAGAATGAATGTCAGAGAAAATCTGATTCACTAAGAAAAGAATTATGAGTCCAAGAGAAAGAACCAAAATGTATTTAAAGTCTTTGTAACTGAAGAGTTAAGAGATTAAGATAATTTGGAAAGAATGGATATTAATCTGGAAAAGTAATTTATTACTATTTATAGCAAAATGATGTAGAGTAAATGTATAATATGTAGACTCCATTATATATATATATATATATATATATATATATATATATATAGAGAGAGAGAGAGAGAGAGAGAGAGAGAATATATGTGCAGTTTCCTCTCTCTGTAAGTACATATGTAGATATTCAAATATTTTTGGACTATTGATAAATATTTTTGACTATTGATAAAAGGTCACCTCATGTCTTTTCTTAAAATGTTTTATTTATTTTTGAGAGACACAGAGAGAGAGAGTGAGAGAGAGCAAATGGGAGAGGGGTAGAGACACAAAATCCGAAGCAGGCTCCAGGCTCTGAGCTGTCAGCATAGAGCCCGACATGGGGCTCAAACTCGGGAATGGTGAGATCATGACCTAAGCCAAAGTCAAGCATCTGAGCCACCCAGGCACCCAGGCTACATCATGTCTTACTTCTTTTTCCTAATTCTGTTCTATTTTAAAGACAAGAGTTAGTGGTTAAAAAAAGGTCAACTATAAATGTTTAATTGGGTAATTCTGATACTAATCTGTTGAAACATGAGAAAGTAATTCCCTGTGGAATTAAAAAAAATACTCCTAAATCTAATTATATTGATTTCAGTTTTTTTCTTATCTCTCTAAATGCAGCATACCCTCCTTTTGACTACAGAAATCTTTGGTGGCATTGCATGCCTTACAAATGCAGCATTATTAAGAATTTAATTTCAGTTGGGAAACAATTCATAGACCTGTTAGGAAAATATAATTATATCTAACCATTTACAGAGAAGTTTATGAATGATATTTGTTTCAGAATCCATGTTCTATTATAAAGGAATAGTTTGCATTTTATCATTCAAAAATGAGCAAAGATTGCAATAACATTACTACATCCATAATTGGTATTCAGGAAAAGACATGCAGAGGACATTTGCTACAAGGTCAGTTGAGTCAAAGAGAAGCATATTATAGAAAAGTTAAATGTATTAAAGGATTGACATGTCTTAGTAATGAGGAATGATTTCATTAATCTCTCCATTACAGTAAGCAGAAAGTTCAATCACATATTCTACATGAATTGTTTTGGGATTTTGTAGAAAATATTATCCTTTTTCTCCCCCTCACTTTATTTATGAGTTTAATTTTCAAAGCCATCTGGGGGGAAGAATAAAAATATCTTTCCACTTATTTGTTCATAGGAAAAATGGTTAATGCAAGATTATTTCTATCTCTCTAGACTGAAGGTATCATAGTCCTAGGATATGGATTCCACTATTATTTAGAGACTTCAGTGAAGCAGGTTTTGGCCTTAAGCATAAG
>NW_024417631.1:0-7721 GCF_014898765.1 Herpailurus yagouaroundi | reverse complement strand
GACCTGGAAACCTAAAATGGGAGGCCCCTGCAAACACCTGGGACCCCAGACCCAGGGTAGAAAGGACCACGGCAGATGGAAGGCACACACATCCGGCCAGGAGAAAGTGCCAGAAACCTCCTTCAAGCCATGGTCTGTGGCCCCCCTGGCGGTCCACGATCCTAGGCCTCCTCACTGTCCCCAGTGCCCGGGTCACCCATGTCCAGCTTCCAGGCTGCAGGCCTCGCCTGGGGGGTCTCTCCTGGCCTCCCCCAGCGCTGGCAGGGCTCAGAGCCCCCTGAGCACATGCCCTGGGCCGTCTGCTACGTGCCCAGAATTGAAGACTCCCGTTGGCCTCACGGAATCCTGGCTCTGCTGATCCTGGGGCCGGTTCTGCAAACCCAAGGTGTCCACAGAGTTTGGACCCACTTCAGATGAGCCCTCACACATCAGTGACGCCTGTCCAGCACCTCCTGATACACTGGGCTTCTGTTTGTTGCAAACGTCCAAAACGGGAAACAATTAGCACGTCTGAATGCTTGATAATTACTAATTTTCTGACGGTGCCCGGAACATCTGGGCTATCCTATGTGCACGTGACCTTAGCGCTCCGGAACCATCTTTGCACACGGTACGTGAGAGATGTAAGTGAGCTACAAGTGTGGGTCTGGACAGACAGGGAAGGCACAGCAGATCAGCGCTTTCTAGCCAAGCTCCCGACTTGGGTCTTTGGCTTCTGATCCACGAAACGGGACCAGTGCTACTCATGGGCAGAGCTTTTGCGAGGATCACAAGGGCGGTGTCCGCGGAGGCCGGCAGGCAGCGTGGCCCGAACTCTGTGTTGTTACGGGACAATCACACAAGGCCTCCTGTTTCCTCATCTTGAGAGGCCGCTAGAATACGCGGTTCTGAACCGCAAAACCTTCACCTTTTCTTTTTTTTTTTTTAATTTTTTTAATGTTTGTTTATTTTTGAGACAGAGAGAGACAGAGCATGAACAGGGGAGGGTCAGAGAAAGAGGGAGACACAGAATCCAGAGCAGGCTCCAGGCTCTGAGCTGTCAGCACAGAGCCCGACGCGGGGCTCGAACTCACAGACCGCGAGATCGTGACCTGAGCCAAAGTCGGACGCTCAACCGACTGAGCCACCCAGGCGCCCCTAAAACCTTCACCTTGAAGCCACAGCTTCCACGAGTGCATCATCCTCACGTCTAACTGGCGTGTGAGCTCTCGGCACTGAGGGTTTTGATTTGGTGACAGGTGATTATACACACGGGGCAGAAGTCAGAAGACGGGCACTCCCGACACACTGCCTCAGGGACCCGGTGCGCAGCACCCAGTCGGGCCACGAGGGCCGCGCCCATGGGGGCGGAGCTCACCGTCGGGGCGCGGTCCTGCTCTGCGCCCACTCACCTCCACCTAGTGGAGACCAAGGTTCCCCAGAGCCGGTCGATATCGCGGACAGAGACGAAGTCCCAATGCCCGCTCTCCTGGATGAGGACGGCTAAGAGAGCCCACGGAGACTGTGCACTCCACGATGGGAGGGGCAGACACGTAAGGACTCATCCACATCCTGGCCACGGACTCGAACGTGGTGCCCGTTCATTTCATCTGCCCAGCAAATACTTACTGAGTGCCCACGGCATGCTCTCGGCTAGGCGTGGGTACTAGCCAGGCCACTAAAGAGAGATGGAAATCAGGGCCCAAGGAACAAAAACTGAGCAGAAGGACCCCCAAACCTGGGCACAAGTCAGAGGATGAAATGTACTCCAAGCTTCCAGAGACAAGGACAGGCACTAGCTAGGGTGCACTGTTTCCCTAAATCAGGAACTGCGTTCGGTCACGTACGGCAAGAAACTCAACTGTGGTGTGTTAGCCTCATTCTTCTCATCTCTTGGGGGACAACGAGCCCACGGGTTATCTGGATGCCCTTCAAGGATGCCACCTAGGATCCAGTTCCCGCTCTGCTGTCCTCACAGTCACAAGATGGTTGCTCTGCCTCAGACGTCGCATCTGTCTTCCAGGCAGGAGAAGGAGGTAAAAAGCAAAAGGCAGAAGGCGCGGCCAGCAGAATCTGTTCCTCTTTACCAGGAAGAAAAGCGAACAGAGCCACACAAAACCCCCTTCCCAGAAGCGTCATCTAGCAGCATACCCTAATGAGGCCCCACGGCTTGAACCGCCACCTTGGTGTGAGGGCGTCCACCTGCCGTGTGAGCATCTTAAGCAGGACTCCGCGTACGCCAGGCGGGTGGGTACAGAAGGGGCGTCGCCGAGGAAGAGGGCGAGGCGGTGCTGGCCGGGCAGCCGCTCCTGCCGCTTCGAAGCGCACGTGGCCGGGGGTCACCAGCGCCATTTACCCGCTCGCTCACGGCAGCTCCCGCTCCCCCGCGACTTAACCAGGGCGCCCCAGACGCGCCAGGGCATCGGCGCTCTCGGGCTCCTTTGTTACTTCTTCATCCGAGACGAAAGCCCGCACGCGGCCCGCACGCACGCCGGGCACGAAGCCGGGGGCGGGAGGGCTCGCTTACCTTCTCGCGCGTGCCTGGGGCTGCCTTCTGCCCCGGCAGGAGCGACCTGTCCACACGGAGGGGACAGGGAGGCTATTTTCCACGTCCTCGTCCAGAGGAAGGGTACTCGTGGCCGCGCCGATCACATCGTGGCAAATGCTCGCTTGCTGACCGCAAACGCCTGCACTTGGACGGTCTGGGACCGTCCCGCCCTCTCCCGCCTGGTACGCAAAGGAGTCGCTCATCCCACGACGCGGCAGGTAGGGCGCCGGCAGTGGATGTCGCTGCTTGTCTCCCTGCGTCCACCCCTCCCTTCCTCCTTCCGAAAACAGAATCCCACTCGCTCCGAGGACACGGCTCTACCAGGTGGGGGATCGTAACAGCGCTAACCCAGATTCGGCGACACAGCCCTCTCCTTCCCAGCGTCCCCACCCCTCACGGCTGGGAGCGGCGGGTGACCAAGCTCCAGCCGACCAGAACAGCGAGCCACCTGACAAAGTGCTTGCTTTCCCGGTACAGGGAAGGGATGCGGACGGTGCTACCCCCTCCTTGCTTCATCCTGCTCCAAACTCACGTGAGATGCCCGGAGCCGCAGCAGCCAGTTTACAACGATGAGGCAATAAACCGAACTGACAAAGTAAAGACGGCAGGGTTAAACCAGGCAAGTGATGACGCCGCTGATAAGCCGCCGCCCCAGCCCTCGACCACCTCTCTCCTCCTTCTGAACATCCTGAAATGATCTAAAATAGTAAACTGGAGTGACAGGCTGCGGTCCTCATGAAATTTCCGGTTTACGTAAGAGAGATGACTGAGCAGAGAACGGAAGTCCTCCGATGAGGGAGCAGAGTGTGGCCCGGGGTGCACACGACGGCCCCACGCTCACGCAGGAGGGGAACACAACGGCTCGTCATCGAAGCAGGCTCCTCTTTTCCGTGTCACTTGAGCCCGCTTCCCCTAGGTAAGGCCCAGACCCCTCCGAAGGTTTCTACACACACACCGCCTCTTTTCCAGCACCCGGAGGAGACAGGACCCGTGCGTCGTGGGTCCCTGCCACACATCCTGTCACCCTCCCATCCTCGGGCGGAGCCGCTCTGGGTTTTCCAGAACTCTGCCCGCCACAACAGAGCAATGCAGGTCACCGCATCAGCTGCGGCCTCCTCAGCAGGGCTGACCGTTAATTATTAACAAAGCAGAGAAAAAGACACCGGCTCGGCAACCGGCCCCCGCTCAACCAGGGCTCCCAGAACGTTCCATCTGGGCCCAGGGAGAAACCGCTTAACCAACCTACCGTGGGTATTACCATGCACCGGTGATGGCGGCCGTAGTGAACTACCTTGAAAACAAAACCGCAGCTAAGAGCCCATGTGACCACACGCACGTGCTTGCCGGAGAAAGCAGACACAGGAGACAGAACTCGGAGGAGATCTAGGGATCTAGGAACCAGCGGGGCACTCGTCCCACAGCACGTTCCGCTGGTCCAAAGGTCCACAGTACCATAGTATTTGCTATCCTATTGGGGAAAACTATTTTAAGCCTAATTAGCATCAAATTTTTAGAACGGAAATGCTTTTCATTTAGACATAAAACAAAATGCCACGACATTTCTTCCACCCACTTATCATAAATAAGTTAATTACCATGTAACAAATCGCTCCTTCTGGAATCTGGAGGTTCGGGGCTGCTGGTAAGCTGACTCAGGCGGAGAAGGAGCCACCGAGCAGTCGTTAATGGCTTACGGCGTACTTACAATAAAATGGGGACGCCGTGAAGCTTTGCTCGTCAAATGAAGGTTAAGCTCTCTCCGTTGGAGTAACTCAATTATAAGGAGTCATTATCAGCTTAACCTGATTCCTACCAGAATAACAGAAGTGTTGTGCCATTATCTTATCTTGGACCCACACATCTTCACTGCAGTCTTGTCACTTGCAAAGTTTGTACACAGAGACATTTTTATCTGTCCTGGTTTGAATGTATGTCAGCGTTGGCTTTTGCTTCCCTTTCTGCAACAATTATTTCTGAGATAGAAAACATCTCTCTGTCCCTGAGAACGGCGTGGTGGAGAGGGACGGAGGCAGGTGCAGGAGAAGCAGGGGGGCTCCAGCCTACCCCAGAGGAGGGGAGGAGCAGGCCCCAGCGACTGGGACACAGCTCCCCTCAACCTGCGCTGGGAGGTCGCGCTGGGCCACATCTCAGGTACAAGTAAGGGCCCAGAAAATGAGTCCCGCATCCTCAAAGCCTGTCTGCCGGTCCCAGTTCGCCTACCATGGTGGGCTCTTCGCCCCACGCTGGGTAAAAACCAACTGGGCTCATGGGCCAGGCCAACATTCAGCCAGCGATCGTGACTTCCCCACCACGCGGGCCAAGAGCGGAGGGGCCAGCTCTCCACCAGGGGGGAGACCAGACGCCTGTTAGAAATCCCACGTTTCATCATAAGAGGTCTGAGATTCTGCCACTCTTCTGCGGTAGGTAGTACTTATTACTAAAACAGAGGCCTTCTTTCTGAGATTCCTGGGTCAAAGTGAAACTCCAAGATCCCATCAGGTGTGGCTCCTTGCCCAGAGAGGCACAAGAAGCCAGCTTCCAGATCAGCACACGGGGGCACCGCAGCGTCCCTGTTGTGTGCAACAGGACAATGCACTGGGAGTAGCAGAACGTTCCAGGCCTTCCCTGAGGGCACACAGGGACGCTCGGGAGACCAATCCATCCTGAAAGAGGGTCTACCCTCTCGAATTCTGAAATGACACGCACGGCACATTCACAGAGCACCTCCTAAGGCTCTCACCACATATGCCTACTCATGCAACACGCCCATTCTGCTTCCGGGCAACTGCCGCGGATTTTTGGGGGGAGGGAGGGTGGGTAATCCATGGAAAGGCTCCACAGATGATGCCCTTAGCAGGTCAACGCAGATGACAACAAACAGGTGAGGGAAGCTGCACTCAGCTCCAAATAAAAATCCCGTTCACGTAACCAAGAACGAACAAGATAAGTGACCGAGCTCTGTCCCCGAGGAAGAGAATCCGAAAAACCCCCACCACCGCCCCCCTAAGGAGCTGCTGTCAGCTCTTGAGAATCTGAGATTCCCTGAAACCCAAAGCTGGGGAGAAAGTCAGCGCTATGAGGATTATTTAGTCGTGAGTGCTGAAATTTAGCTCTGAAGCCTTATCCAAAGTTTGCTCCCTCCGTCACTCCGAAACCGGCTAAAAGCTGCTGCTTCTGGGAAGGCGCTCAGCCACGGTGTTCGCGGTAGGACTTGGAAACCTCACAAGGAAGGCCTGATTGATCTCCCCTCCCGTACACATGGGAAGTTTAATTAGTTTGTCTCGAAAGGGAAACGGATCAACATACAGAATGATCTCCTGTCTCTTGACTTTTGAAGCTGCCTCTGACGTTCCCATCACAAACGCGGACATAATCCTACAATTACGATAAAGCTAATTGGTAGTTCCCTCCTGCATGTGTGTTTTCGTGTTATCAGTGGGGTAGTAATGAAAATGAATACCACATTTGTGAACAGAACGTCTGTGGGTTTATTTACCGCATTTCCAACAACATCGTCTGCTTTATCATGCATTTCAAAGCAGGGATAATTTAAGAATCCAGAATTTCATACATAAAAATACTTAGCAAGAAAGTCTCTCTCTCTGCACATTATTTGGGTGACGTTACATCCGAATTCCAATTCGTTGCCCAGGAAATGATTCACCTCGCTCAAAAATGACAGGCATTCTGAATCATTCACCTGGGATGCAAAATGCCTTTGAGGTCCACGGAGGGACACCTCATTGACCTCACAACCATCATTTGGAAGACAGCCTGCCTCAAAGACAGCCCCGACCCGCCTTTTCCACAGAAAGGTCTCCCCAGTCCAGAACACAGTGTGCGATTTCTTCCCACCCCCCACGCCCCCCTACCTTTGAGAAGCTTCTCTCCTTCCAGAATATTCTCCGAGATTAGTGCCGTGTAGTCTTCTTCGGAGAATCCAGCCTTGCAGGTCTCCCGGGCTGTAAGATCCCCATTATGGGCCTGAGAACAGAAAGAAAAGAGGTCGGGACAAATGCGAAGTTGGCAGAAATTTAATCCAACCCCTTGTTTCTCAGTGGCTGCCGCAGGCAGGGTCTGGCCTCTGGCTATGACAGAACCACCTGAGCCACAGCCTTCCCCCCCTAAGCTCCCCTGCTTCCGTGCTCTCAGGGACTCACCTGGTCCAACAGCACCCTCCTGGGGGGATTCCGTCCCAGACCCCACGGAAGCCCGGAACCGCCCAGCACCCAACCCTGTATAAAGTCGGCATAAACCGCTTTTTCCTCGACACACCCCCCCCCCACCCCCGGGGAGCGCGGTTTATAAACCGGCGCAGTGGGAGATTAACAATAACGATGAAACAGAACACTTGTGACGTGTCCTGTGACTGTGGTCTCTCTCCGGGGCACCTTCTTGTCCTGGGCTCACCCTCCTCGTGCCCAGGTGACGGGACGAGGTGCCCGCGCCAGGGGATGGACGTCACGTGAAGGACGCGGCACGTGACGCAGCGCCAGGCTGCACCTGACCTTCTGACCTCGAGTCAAGGGGAGGGTCCTCTGCTTCCCGCGCGGAAGCGGCGGGAGCCCAGCGCGGGTGAGGGGGTAACTGCTGGCTCGGCCTGGGCACGGGGGGTGCAGGCGGGGAGGAGGGCCAGAGGATGGCAGGGCTGCGGGCCTCGGAGGGCCTCTCTGTCCCCGCAGAAAGCAACGTCTGAGGAGTGTCCGAAAACAGCCGAGGAAGCCACAGAGAGGAGGGAGGTGCAGCCAGCCGAGGCCCTCTCGGCCACCGCCCCTCGGGGCCCCAGAGCTGGGCTTCTGTCTTCTTTGTGGGTCCCCAGGGAGGGAGGCGGCGGCAGAGCAAGAGAGGAGGTCCTCCCAGAGGCGGCTCAGCGCTGGGCAAGGAGGGAGGCTCCCGACGACGCGGCTCCACCCTCCAGCCCTGGCACCTCCACTGGGCTGGACACTTGTCCGCCCGTGGAGCCCCCACCTCTGGCCCAAACGGGCGAGACAGCTGCCCTGACTGACCTGAAAGGGTGGGTGTTCTCGGGTCTTGCCCAGCGGGAGGGGCTGGGGGACGGGCGGGGAGCCCCCCGGCCAGGGTGGGGGGGGGGGGGGGCAGCAGCTACAGGTCAGCCTCGAGCGGAGGGGAACCGTCGAAGAGACGGCGCGCGCGGCAGGACGCTGGGCCGAGACGTCGGAGCGCAGCGGCCCCT
>NW_024417630.1:1778-9834 GCF_014898765.1 Herpailurus yagouaroundi | reverse complement strand
AGGAGGTGCTGTGTGCCCACTTGGCGGGACTTCCGTGGGTGGCACAGGTGAGGGCAGGTTCCCTGGAGTCGGGGGCTGAGAGCTGGGCTGTGGATGGTGGGGAGAATTTGGGGAGGAGGAAGCAGAGGAACGTGAGGCAGGACACTGGAGAAAGGGAGCACATGAGCAGGTGTGTGCCCTGCACATGGTGGGAGGGCAGGGCCAGAGAGCAGAAAACCCAGTATTCAGGAAGTGAGAAGGTGCCCGGGCATTCAGGGAGAGTCTTAACAGCATGTCCACTGCCTTCTGGCCTGCATTTAAAATAACAGAATTATTTTATGGGGCACCTGGGTGGCTCAGTCGCTTAAGCATCTGACTTCGGCTCAGGTTATGATCTCACGGTTTGTGGGTTCGAGCCCCGGGTCAGGCTCTGTGCTGATAGCTGGGAGCCTGGAGCCTGCTTCAGATTCTGTGTCTCCCTCTTTCTCTGCCTCTCCCCCACTCACACTCTGTCTCTCTCTGTCTCTCAAAAAGAAATAAATGTAAAAAATTTTTTTTCAATAAATAAAAGTTTAAGGACTTACAGGTGCCTGGGTGGCTCAGTGGGTTAACAGTCCGACTCTTGATTTTGGCTGAGGTCATGATCTCATGGTTCGTGAGTTCCAGCCCCACATTGGACTCTGCACTGACCACGTGGACCCTGCTCTCTGTCTCTCTCTGCCCCTCTCCCTGCTGGCGCTCTCTCTGTCTCTCTCAAAATAAAGAAATAAACTTAAAAAAAAATCTACTAATGTAAAAAAAAGAGTAGGGCACCTAAGTGACTGAGCCACCCAGACGCCCCTAATGTTTATTTATTTTTGAGAGACAGAGAGAAACAGAGACAGAGCGTGACTGGGGGTGGGGCAGAGAGAGAGAGAGAGAGGAAGACACAGAATCCCAAATGGGCTCCAGGCTCTGAGCTATCAGCACAGAGCCCAACATGGGGCTCGAAGCCATGAGACCATGAGATCATGAACAGAGCTGAAATCAAGAGCTGGACGCTTCACTGACGGAGGCACCCAGGCGCCCCTGTACTCACTTTTAAATTGAGTTTTGAGGGGTGCCTGGGTGGCTCCGTCCGTGAAGCGTCCAACTCTTGGTTTCGGCTCAGGTCATGATCTCATGGTTTCATGGGTTTGAGCCCCACGTTGGGCTCCGTGCTGACGTTGCGGAGCCTGCTTGGGATTCTCTCTCTCTCTCTCTCTCTCTCTCTCTCTCTCTCCCTTTGTCTCTGCCCCTCCCCTGCTCATGCCGTCTCTGTCTCTCTCAAAATAAATAAATAAACTTGAAAAAAATTAAGAAATAAAATAAAATGAGTTTTGAGCAGAGTTGCTACCAGAAGAACCTAATTGGAGAATTTATTTAGGGGGTTAGTAACTGAAAGGATTATTTTGGGGTGTTTTGATAATGATTTGTCCCTTTCCATCTACCCTCCAACTGAGAAAAGGTTCCTGGCGGATAGATAAAAACACAGTAAAACTTATTAAATGTGGCTTAGGAGAGAGTTGTATAACTCATTGAACAGAGGCAGGGGACCCAAATGCTAGTTCTCACTGAGGCTGGCATTGGCAGGTTGTGTGACCTTGGCATGTTCATGTCCCTCTGGGCCTCAGTTTCCCTCCAGGTAAAATGAGGCGCTACAGCCTAGGTTGGGAGAATGCATTTGGGTTTGAGGTTAGTGCAAGAGCCCCTCGTGCTAGATTGGCTGCCTGCCGAACACCCTCTCCTACCAACAGCTGAAGATTTATGGACAAATTGGGAGGAGAATACAGAGAGTTCCCATGTATCGCCATACTCAGCCTCCCCGGTCATTAACATCTTATATTAGCATGGTACGTATGTTACATGAATGAACCAATATTGATATATTATTCCCAAATAAACACCATACTTTATTCATATTTCTTCATTTCCCCCCCTAAAGTCCTTTTCCAATTCCAGGATCCTATCCGGAATGCCACATTACATTTACGTTACATTAAGTACTCGTGTCTCCTTTGGCCACTCTTGGTTGTGACAGTTTCAGACTTTCCTTCTTTAGGATGACAGTTTCGAGGATTGCTGCTCAGATATTTTGTAGAATGTCCCTTAATTAGGATTGATCTGATGTTTTTTCTCATTAGTGTACTGATTATGAGGTTTGGGAGGAAGGCCACTAGAGGAAAAGTGCCATTTTCATCACAGCATATCAAGGGTACGTACTATCCATGTGAGTTATCACTGTTGATGTTGACCTTGATCTGGCTGAAGCATAGTTCGTCAGGTTTCTCCACCGCAAAGTTACTCTTTTCCCCCTTTCCATACTTTTCTGTTTGGAAGGTAGTCACTATGAGGAACCCACACTTAAGGGAGGGGGAGGTATGCTCCCTGAAGCCAGGGCTTTCACATAAACTATTTTTTTGACATAAACATTTAGGCTTCTTCTGCAGGGATTTGTCTCTTCCCTTCTTCTCATTCATGCCTTTACCTATATCAGTATGGATACATGCATATTTACTGTATAATTTGGGTTGTAATTCAATACTACTTTATTAACTTGTTTGCTTAGATTGTTCCAGATTTGGTCCCTGGGAGCTCCTGTGTCCCTTTGACAACCTCCATTGTTGTGGTCCTTCCTTCCTTCCTTGCCTTCTTTCTTACCTTTCCGTGCTTTCTGGCACTACAGGATGCTTCAGACTCATTTTGTATATATTATTTTACATTTCTAAAAAATATTTTACTTTTGAGAGAGAGAGAGAGACGGAAACAGAATCAGAGACAGAGTGTGAGCGGGGGAGGGGCAGAGAGAGAGGGAGACACAGAATCTGAAGCGGGCCCCGGGCTCCCAGCTGTCAGCACAGAGCCTGACCCGGGGCTCGAACTCACAAACTGTGAGATCATAACCTGAGCCGAAGTCAGACACTCAACTGACTGAGCCCCCCAGGTGCCTCTCAGTTTGTATATTTTTGGCCTCAGTCTTAGAAGCATTCATTTTCCCAAAGAACCCTGGTTCTTTTCATTGAAGAATGATATTGGAAGCTCAGATCTGGACACTAAGTGTGCTATTGCTACTGGGAAGCCTTTGCTTCTAGGCCCTTCTTATCAGTTGACAGAGCTAGGTAATATACATATGTATACTAAACTGTGTGTATACACAGTACTTGATGATTCTTTTTTACTGCAGAATAATATTCCACTGTAAGGATATGCCACATTTTACTTCTCCATCAGTCAGTTAATAGACAATTAGGTTGTTTCTACTTTTTGACCATTCTGAATAGTGCTTCTCTGAATATTAATGCAAAAATTTTTGTGTAGACTTATGTTTGCATTTCTCTCGGTTTTTCCTAGCAGTAGAATTTCTGGGTCCTACGGTAACTCAATGTTTAGTCCTTTGAGGAACGACCGGACTGGTTTTTTTTTTTTTTTTTAATGTTTATTTATTTTTTTTGAGAGAGAAAGAGAGAGAGAGAGAGAGAGAGGGCACGTGCACAAGAGGGGCAGGGATAGAGAGGCAGAGGATCCAAAGCAGGCTCCGCGCTGTCAGGGCAGAGCTTGGTGCGGGGCTCAAACTCACGGACTGTGAAATCGTGACCTGAGCTCGGGTGCTTAACCGACTGAGCCAACCAGGCGCCCCTGCCAGACTGTTTTTCAAAGCGACTTTCCTATTTTATATTCCCATTAGCACTGTGGAAGGATTCCAATTTCTCTACGTCTTCAGCAACACTTGTTGTTGCCTATTTCTTTTTTTTTTTTAACGTTTATTTATTTTTGAGACAGAGAGAGACAGAGCATGAACGGGGGAGGGTCAGAGAGAGGGAGACACAGAAGCCGAAACAGGCTGCAGGCTCCCAGCTGTCAGCACAGAGCCCAACGCTGGGCTCGAACTCACGGACCCCGAGATCATGACCTGAGCCGAAGTCGGCTGCTCAACCGACTGAGCCACCGAGGCGCCCCTGCTGTTGCCTATTTCTAAATTACTATTATAGCCGTCCTAGTTGGAGCCAAGGGATGCCTCATTGCGGTTTTGATTTGCATTTCTCTGATGACAAATGATGTTGAACGTCTTTTCACGCGTTTGCTGGCCATTTGCATCTTCTCTCTGGAAAAATGCCTGTTCAAGGCCTTTGACCAGTTTCAGTTGGGCAATTGTTTTATTGTTGAGTTTTAAGCTTTTATATAGTCTAGTTACATGCTCCTTATGAGATATATGATTTGTACATTTTTTTTTCTCCTATTCTGTGGGCTGTCGTTTCGCTTTCTTGACCGTGTCCTGTTGGGGCAAAAACGTTTAATTTTGACCAAGTCCAATTTGTCTATTTTATCTTCCGTGTTTATGCTTTGGGTGTCATATGGTTTTGTTTTGTTTGGTTTTTTTTAATGGCGATGTCTTCTTTTGCCTTCTTTCTGTAACCAGAACTGGCCTCAGCAGTGAGGAACATCACGTGTGACGGTGGGAAGTACAGAATCTGACCAGAGAGCATGAGCCGAGCTCCTCCCTGAAGAGTCGTCAGAGCATGGCTCTCATAGAACTTACAGACAAGGAGAGACAGGTAATAGACAGGATCGCACAAACAAATGTAAATTGACCACTAGGATCAGTGCTGTGAAGTAACCCACTGCTATGAGAGCTTACGACAAGGAGATCTGTCCTATCCTGGAGGAAGGCATCACGCAAACCTTCCTGGAAGAGGTGCTGCTTGAGCCGAGATCTTCTGGAGGGCATTAGACTATCTGAGGGAAGAGCTTGGGAACGAACATTCCTGGAAAAGGGAACAGCAAGTTCAAAAGCCCCAAGGCAGGAAAGAAATGATATATTTTTGCTAGTAGATTTTATTGTCAGAAAGTCTACATTGCATGCGCGGATTTGGGGAAATCCCCCAGATGAACTCCCACAAAATTAAATACGTCCTGTGCCCGACAATCTTTATCTACGTCAGTGAGTGGACTTTAAAATTGGATCCGATGTGAAACGGTCAGGAACTATGATTTATTTACTCAACAAGCATTGCCCAAAGGAATTCGGGCTGGGGTTGAGGGAGGGAATAGTTGAGCTCCAAGAGATGGGCAGGAGTTAGACCAAGCAGAGCTTTGGGATATTTTTCCAAGAGCGGTGAAGCGGTGGGGAGCAGAGTGAAAACAGGAACAGGTCAGAGGCTGTGGCAGTGGTCCAGCAAGAAATGTCAGCATCGTGGGTGAGGCTGGTGGCCAGGGGGGTGGGGGGGGGGAACGAGGCATATTGTGCTCCATTCAGCTGGGGGTACTCACCTAGCCCTTCCTTCACCTGGCCTGGCCTGGCCTGGGACCCGACCCCAGGGGCTCACCCTCCGCCCCTCTCGGGTAACGAGGGTTGCTCAGTCCCCCTTGTTGATGAGCCTTCTGGTTTCTCAGTGGCCCCTGCTTTCTGCAGCCCAGGCTGTTCAGCTTGGCTCCCAAGGAGGTCTTTTTCTCCAGTGAGTGGTCCTGCCCCCGCTTACTGAGGAAGGTGCTTGGCGGAGGAGCGGGCTGGGTTGCTCTGACGGGCTGTCCTGCTTGTGATCCGGGCAGGCCCCATCCCAGAGGAGAGCTGGAAGATTACTGCTCCTGGGGCTCCCTGCCCCCTCCTTGCCCCAAAACAAATGCAGGGAAAGCTGGAACTCTCTTCTTTCGCCAGGAGACACGTTTCTGTATTTGTGATAGGGAGAGAATGATTTTAAACCTGCATTTTCCAGTGATAACAGGAATACAATCCTATCAGAGAAAATTGGAAAGTCTGAGGACATAAAAGGGAGACCAACCAGTATTCATAACACTACCTGGCGTTTTTGCACATGTTCCCAGTCATATATACTTACTATTCAATAGGTCATACATACTGAACACACTTTGTGTATCTTGCTCTTTTCACTTCGCGTTTTAAACATTTCCCTGTGATGAAAATCTCTCCACGCACCATTTTTAATATCTGCAAAGAAGCCTTTTTTGGAACACGTATTTTAAATAACCTTCTCCTATTTGTTGGACATTTAGGTTGGGTGGAACTTTCGCCATCACGAGGAATTCTGTGAGGAACGTCTGTTTATAAACGTTGGCCTGCATTTCGGGTGCCCTCTCCCCCTCTAGGTTTCTGGAAGGGAGATTAATGAGGGGAGTGGTGCGGAGAGGACAGGAAAGAAAATCTCTATGTGGGAGAATTCTCAGCACGAGGTGGCTTTGTTCCTGTCAGCAGAAAGCTGAAAGACGGGCTGGTCTTTTCCACTGTGGAAGGACCCTGGGCTCCCCACTATCACTTCACCATTCACCAAGCGGTGGCTACTAGGTGTCTTTGCCAGGAATCACCTCTTTTCTGTAGAGATTGGGCCGCACGGTGGGCTTGAGAGGCAGCTGGGGCTGGGATTTCATCGGTTTTTCTCCATCTTGGGGTGGAACGGAAACCCTTCCAGGCACTGGGAGTGTGGTTCTTCTGTGCCCCAGCTATGCAATCCCCAGCGCTATTTCCCCCTTCGGGGCCAGTTACCTCGTGTAAAACAAGCTCGAGGAGGCAGGAGTTGGGATTTGACCAGATTTTGTTATTGTTGCCATTTAGGAGCAGAACCCTCGCTTCAAACTGAATCTTACCAGAACCCCAAACCGTCAAACAGATTAAGGGGCAGCTGTCCTGCAAGAAGGGTGTAGGAGAAGCGTGGGAGCAGGGAGGGGGTGCTCTAGGGCGAAAACTCTGGCCTGAAAGATGGAAGTTTCACAGTCCAGCTCCGTTCCCTTCTCTTCCCTCCTGCTGAAGTTTTTTTTTTTTTTTTTTTGAAAGATCTTTCATCTGTATTTAAATCCTCCAAATGTGCTGATGGATGAAATCTTTTTTCTTAAAGGCAATTTGGAAATCGGACAAAGTGGAGCACAAAGCCGTGGATGTTTAGAGAGGGAGCGAACAGTATATGAAGCCCGCTGAAAGGGTGACCCTGGCACTTCTCAGAAGGCAGCAGCACAATGGACTCTTCGAGAGCAGCAGCGTCAGTTTATTCCCCGTTGGCACCGCCCCCTCAGTGGGGCGGAATTGCTTGTTTTCACCGTCCCTTTCCTGGAGTCATTTCAGACCAAACTTGTGTCCACAATTGGTAGCAATTTGAACCCCGAGTAACCTACGGCCAGGTATTTTACCGAGGCCCAAACACTGGGAGAGATACGAAGGGGGGGGGGGTGGTGGATGTGACAAGAGAGGTTCCTCCCGCCCTCGGGACACTGGAGCACGGGGGCGACGGTGGGGGGCCGACAAGTGTGGCAGCCAGGGGCAGGGGGGCTCCAGGCCTGTGACCCCGGGATGGGGAGAGGAAGGAGTGGGACGGGGACCCGAGCCCGAGCCCTGTCCGGACGGCAGCGGGGCGGAGAGGGGCACCGGGCGGAGGCAACGCCCGGGGGTCTGTAAATCACCGCGGGCTTGCTCTCCCACTGCTAAGTAAGGAGTGGGGGTAAGGAGTGCTAACTACCGGGTGGGGTGCGGTGGGGTGCGGGAATGGGGGGGGGGAGCATGCCAGCGTCTGCGGGGGAGGGTTGACGCTGCCTTCTCTGGGAGACGGGACCTTCCTTGGAGAGGCGTGGTGAGCTTAGTCTCCGGGATCCGCAGTGATGTGTAAAAAGCCGGCACGACCCCCGAAGCTGCAGAAAGCCTCTGCCCCTCCCCCTGAGGCCCGCCCAGGCCCGCAGGTGAATGGCCGGCCCGCACAAAGGAAGCCGGTTGGAAATGTGGAATTCGGACCAATTTATGGGAGATTCTGTCGCCCCGAGTCCCAGCAGACCTCAAGCAAAGAAACCTGTGATCAAGAGTGGATGAGGATAAAAACAGTGCACCAGGCCAAGCTTATTGGAAAGACCGAGTTTAGTTATTCTGGGATAGCGAGGTAACAGGATTAAAGGGATTAAGGAAATCACCTCAAACAGCTGAGGAGGGGGTAAAAAAACAGTGGTTCTATTTGTTTTCTTCCTAGGCCCCAAACAGATACACTGGGGCCATGTGGCCGGGCGCGAAACCAAAGGCCTTTCGGGGGGCACAGTGGAATGCCTAAGGGTCAGGGATTGGGGGAAAGTG
>NW_024417630.1:0-1678 GCF_014898765.1 Herpailurus yagouaroundi | reverse complement strand
GGGAGGGAGGGAGGAGTAGAGAGCGGGCTCGAAGCTTGGGATGAGAGAGGGCCTCTTCTAGAAAACAAATAAGTGGTCTGGGTTGACAAGTCAAAAAGAAAACGCCATCGGAGGAGTTTTGGAGAGCTTTTCAAGTCTAAGGTGTACTTTTTAAAACCACACCTTCTGGGGCTGAATGCTAGCCCCGCCGCTTAGGCCACCACGGTGCAAATGTACTTACTTCCTGCCGGGGACTCCTGTAACCATTTGTTTTTAATAGGGTAATTGAGATTTCCGAAGGGTTTTCGTTTTGCAAATATTTCAGCTCGGCTCAAGTGTCTTCCCGCCCCAGCGCACAGAGGTACAGGTGCCCCCTCTCTGGGCGGGTTTCCGCGGCCGCGGGCCGCCCCTCCCCGCCCCGCGTGGCCGCTGCCGCAGACACTCCTCCAGCGGACGCTCGCCGCTATCAACAAGTGCGTGGCCGCGGGGTGTCCGCCTCGGCTAGCGTCCGTCGGCTGCCGGAAGACCCGACGCTTGCTCCTCCGAGTTTCCGTAGAACAGATTGGGAGCCGAGGTGTTTTGGCTGACCAGGAGTCGGAAAGCATTTCGGATCACGCTCGCCTCCCCCAGGGACGGGGCCAAGGTTCTAATACCAAGTGAAAGTCCCCTTCCCAACCCGCACGTAAAGTTTCAGGCCCGCAAAATTATCAGGACTCCATCACGTTGGTTATAAAATTTATTGATCTCTCATTTAGGAATTAAGAGTAAAACCTTGAAAAACCTGAAACAAAATACCCCCTTCCCCACCACCCAAACGAAATGTGAATACATTAGCGCGACGAAATATCAAACAGATCACGGCAGAAATCACCAACTCAACAGCCTAAATGCGGACTGGACAGAAGCTGTCCCGCGGCCAGGGGCGGCGAGGCGGGAGACACACGCACACCCGGCTATAAATTAACATCGGCCTCGGCTGCCGCGCCACTCCGCGCGGTCAGCGCCCCCCCCCCACCCCCCGCAATAACCCACCAGGAAAACCGCTACAACGCGACAGGGGGAGGAGGCGTTGTAGTTCTCAGGCCAGCCTCACCCGAGAGTACGCTTCTCCTATTCACTCACTCCTCGGCTAACAGCAAACTAACGAGACAACATTTTCAAATGCAACAGAAAAACCCAGGAACCCGGGAGGAGGAGGAGGGGGGGGCTGCTTTTTCTCTGCAAACATCACAGCGATTCCCAGCCTACAAAAGGGGAGGGAGGGGCAGCGGCGAGGGGCAGGCGAGCTCTAGAAAGTCCCACTTCCGCTGCTCCGGACTTTTTGCTTTTGTACAAAACCCGACAGCTACGGCAAAACTTTCTGTCCTCCCCATCATCGGTACAAGGCAACGGTCCCAGGCAAGCAAAGCTAAACAACAAGGCGTCCCAACTCGGGGGTGCGGGGCGGGATGGGGGCAGAGGGGCGGCGCGCGCAGGCGGGCGCTCAGATGTGGGTCAGCGGCACCGTTCCGTTGACGGCAGTCCCAGCGCCCTGGTAGTGCTGGTGAACGCTGTGCAGGCGGCCGCCGGGCAGCGGCGAAGCGGCGTCAGCCGCGTCCCCGCCGGGTGGCAGGTACATGCTGATCATGTCGCGCAGGTCGCCGAGGCACGCACGCTGCGAGTGCGACGTGATGGCGGGCGGCGGCGAGCTGGGTTCGGT
>NW_024417629.1:0-5506 GCF_014898765.1 Herpailurus yagouaroundi | reverse complement strand
TTTCTTTCTTTCTTTCTTTCTTTCTTTCTTTCTTTCTTTCTTTCTTTTTCCTTCCTTCCTTCCTTCCTTCCTTCCTTCCTTCCTTCCTCTCTATATTATTTCATGTTCAGCCATGGAGTCCCCCTAGAAAAACAGGACATTACTAAGAGTCTCAGTCTTTTGTGCTGGGCCTGGGCCACTAACTTAGAGTCCCTTTCCTTCCAGTAACTTATTTTGGGGTAACAGTTTGACTTTCTGTGTCACTGGGTAGAGGAAAGGATCAGCCTGTCTTTTATTACCAGACCACTGGTTCATTACCCAAATTAACCAACTCCTTTCCCTCCACCAATAGAAAGGCAGATTTGCTAAGCTTCTCAGCAAAACAGAAGCTGTTGCTCACTATATTCCCTTAGAACAATTAGTGACTCCTGCCTTACAATTGTGGTGCTGAGAAGGGACTTTCTAGGGATTCTCCTCTGATCAGTAGGTCTGCTTTGGGGTTCCCTTTAATCCTTACTCCTATTTATAGGAAAGAGTGACATGCTTTTACTCTCCTCTCAAGGGGCCCTCTTTTAATTTTAGGTTTAAGAGACACTTGATGGAGAAATATTGCCAAATGAATAATAGCTTTATTACTTAAGAAAACAAATTGGACAGACAACTTTGGGAAGTTTAGTAGAAGGGATGAGGAGCTACAACTGAAAGAGTTACAGGAGAATCCAGAAAGCAAATTTCCCTCTTTGAAATGATGTTGAAGACCCACTTCAGACTGGAGATAGAGGCTTATTCTCTAATATTTATTATTGCTGTCAACATCATCAGCAACATTATCAGCAACCTAAGGAAGGCTTAAAACATTATTTACGTGGGAGCAAAAACATTCTATATGAATAACTTACAGACTTAGGCTTAGTAACATCTTCCTTGTTCCTCAATATTTATTTTGAAATACAGAAGCATAATATAGTTCAGGGCAAAAGAGCAAACATGGATTTTGCTATCAGAGAGGATGGGGTCTCATAGCTGCAAACACAAAACGTTACTCAACTGATCCCTCAGATTCCTCATCTAGAACATGAGAAATTGCTAAATACCTTTTTTTTAATTGAAGTATAGCTGAAATACAATGTTACATTTGTTTCAGGTGTACAACATAGTGATTCAACAACTCTGCATTATTCAGTGCTCACCATAATGTCTCTATATAGTCACTATATACCCACTACACAATGCCATTACAATATTACTGACTGTATTCCTTATGCTATACTTTTCATCATCATGACTTATTTATTTTATAACTGGAAGTATGGACCTTTTACTCCCCTTTACCTATCACATGCACCCCTCCACCTTCCCCTCTGGCAACCACCAGTTTGGCCTCTGTATTTATGAGTCTGTTTCTGGGGTTTTTGTTTTTGTGTTTGTTTGTTTTTTATTGTTGTTTGTTTCTTTTGCTTCTTAGATTCCACATATACGTGAAATCAAGTGGTAATTGTCTTTCTCTGACTTATCCACTTAGCAGGATACCCTCTAGGTCTACCCATGTCTTCATAAATGGCAACATCTTATTCTTTTTCGTGGCTGGGTAGTAGTCCTATGTGTATTGCAGCATTATTTACAAGAGACAACATATGGAAGCAACCTTAGGGTCCACTAACTACTTTTGAAAATTGCTGTGAGAATGATATAAGATAGTGCACGCGACAATATGTATATACATCCACTTCTGGGCTCTGGGCTCTAATCAATTTACTTAACCTCTGTGCCTCAACTACCTCAGGGATTATTAGGAAAGTTAAATAGCTTATACCTGTAAAGTTCTTTGAGTAATGCCTGGTGAGTTTACAGGATGATGCTGATGCTGATAACGAGGATCGTGATGGTGGTGGTGGTGGTGATATAATGACTGCTTGGCTTAGATTATACATCAATCAATTGTGATCATTAGTTTACAATCTCAACGAATGACTCTTCAACTTAAAAAAACCTACCTTTGGGCATTTGTAGTTCATCAACTAATAAATCATTTGATGTCTGTCTTTGTAATACCATTAGATTATGTACAAGGAACAGCAAAGCACATACATTGGACTAGAAAGAGCATCAGGCTTAATAGAAAGAGACCTAACTCTAGTCCACACCAACAATTTCTGTGAGAACTTGGGATGGGTTATTATCTTATCTCTGATCAAGTGTATGTTCCCTATTTCTGGTTTCAAAAGTCAGATCATTGAGCGACCATTCTAGTTCTTGTCTCTTACCCTCTAGCTATCTCATGACCTTAAATCTTGCACTTCTGCTGCCAACTCTTATTTCTTCTCTCTACAGCATCCACTTCCAATTGAAATGACTCAGTGACCACATCATGATTGTTTTGGAAGAGCTTTCTGTATGAGGTTCATAGGCGACAGGCCACTGACCAGTTAGATTTGTTGGCCTGTGGACTAGCAGCACAGTCTAGAGAGCTGAAATGAGTAGAGGGATCAGCTAATGCAGACTAAAATTCAGAACATTCTCTGTTCTGCAGGGGTGACGTGAGCAAACATTTTCCTTAGAAGGAAACAGGTATAGGATGCAATATGACTGATACATTTAAAACAAAATTTAATGCTATGTGCCTGGGCCAGCATCTGGGACTAAAAAAAATAAAAATGAACAGGACACTTTTTCCCCCCTTGAGGAGCTCACATTCTTGTGTGTTAAACAGAAATTTCACACACAATGGGGGAAAAAAATCAGTGTGTAACTGCTATGATAAAGGTATGTGCTTTCTGCTAGGGCAAAATAAAGGAAGAGGACTTTGCCTGTTTTCGATGTTAAGGAAAATCTACTTAATGGGATAGTGTCTCTGAGCCTGAACCTTAAATGATCGGCAAGAATCAGAAAGAAAAAGTGTAGGTAAGCCATTCGGCGGCACAGAGATATGCAGGAATCAAGGCAAAGAGGTGCCATAGCTGAGCTCTGGCCAGTGTGCATTTGCAGCCACACCAGTGGTTAGCCCTACTGGGCTGTAGAGGGTGCAGCAGGCGATTAAGCATTGATGAAAAGAGATTGTGAAGAGGAAAAACAGGAAATTGTGGGAGTTAGGGGGGTGGTTAAAGACAAGAGAAAAATAGTAACTGACAGATGTAGGTCCTAGGGAAATAGGTAAAGGTAGGAATAAGAATTTCTAGTGAAAGTGCCTTACAGCAAAGGGCCCTTGAAAGCAGAGGTTAACAGAGGATCACAGGGAGATAAATATTTAGGTGGGGAGCAGGGATATAGGGTGCATTCCACCTAACGACTTTGATTCTTGTGTGAAGCAGGTGAGGGGTTCATCTCCTGGAAGGGAGGGTATTTGGTGGTGAGAACTATGAAAAGAGCAAAGTTGTGCCATACTGACTAAAGATCCCGAGAAAGGAAGCAATAACTAGGGGCAAATAAATAAAACCATCAGCGATTAATAAATAATCAGATGTCAACAAAATATCAGGCAACATAAAGTTCCATGTAAGATTGTATGCAATTATTTTAATGACAATCATAAGAAAAACTCAGTGATTTTCATCAACAAAATGGTGTTATCCAGCCCTAGGAGGAGAGATTGCAGACTGCATGAAGTATTGATCTGTTCCCATCTCTTCAGAAGTTCTTGGTTATTGTCATCCTTTAAAAATTTATTTTAGAAGAGAAGGTGGAAGGTCTTAATATGAAAGATTCAGAAATCAACCTTGGGGTTCAGGCTGCCAAGGTTTATGGGAAAAGCCAAATGGGGGGCAGTGGGAAGCCAATTTCCAGGACAATAGAGGGGATCATTGAAGTGGAGGACTTTATGAGATTGGAGAATTGGCCCAATTGGAAGGACTATTACAAAGCTGTAAGACTGAGGTTATGTGATGAGTCAATGTTGTAGTACGAGATTGCTAGGAATTACTGATATAATATTGCTGCGGGGGATGCTACAGGGGTCTAATAATAATTCTAAATTGGTCTAATATTCAAACAGAACAGGAGAGAAAGCAAATGACAGAAACATTTCTACTCTGCCTCCTTCCCTGTGATCTGGCATGATCTTCTTAAGGAAGGATAACTGTCAATGGCTAGTTAAAATTTTACACTTATTACATAATCCTTGGGGGGAGGGGCAGGACAGGATGTTTCTTGCCTTGGTTTATTTGCTGGAATTGCAGGTCAGGAAAAGAACAAAACAGCAACAACAAAAACCACAAGACACGGGCAAGATAAAGACAGAAGTATCAGAAACCTCGATCCTCCTGGCTCTTGTTACAAAGATTGCCATGGTGCTAGAAAGGATCAGAACTCCTGGCAGACAAGAGAATGTAGTGTATGAGGAATTAAATTTTTTTTGAATATTTTTTTTCTGAGTCAGGCTTGGTGAGAAAATTTCCTGACTCACACAGTATGTTGTATGCCACGTTAACAGTAATGTTTTTTAAAATACCATACGCCAGAGCAGTCTCTGCCTTTGTTATTTAATCTTGGGACCCTTCAGGGACCCAGCTATTGGGCTGCGGGAGTGCAGTTTTCTGGTGATAAAGATTTCTGACATATAGGATTTCCAGGTGATGACAAGGTCAAAGATGAGGCCTGGATGTAGATAATCAAAGCGGTTTAGAGATAAAGGTCTCTGGCTTTTAAGTTGTGAAACCACCTCTGCCCTTTGTTTTCAAATGAGTAATTTCTGGCTGATCACAGTAAACACTGTAGTGCTATTTGGATGTATCCTCTGAAGGAAAATTCCTGTTCTGGGCCAAATGCTGCAGCAGTGAGACTCTTCCTGCCAAAGTGAATTTTTCCCTTCTTTGTTCCTCTCGATAATCCTGACAATCTTTTGTGTGTACACAGAGCTGGAAGCTATAATAACCCCAATTTTATAGATGTGGTAACTGAGGCTCAGGGACAGAAGGAAGCTTCCTCCCGAACCATACAAGGATCGCACAGAGCTGGGGCTGAGGTCTCAGGGTTCAGGTCTTGCCGCCTTCCCCGCAGAACCGGCCGGCCTGGTCCCTTGGAAGGAAGACAGCGTTTCCCCCAGGAATTTAGGCGCGCGATTGTGGCGTGTGTGTGCCCTTTGTGCACTCCAGGCCTCGAGGACTTTGTCACCGTCCAGAATCACTGGTCTTTGGGCAAGACACGTCTCCAAGAGGCCAAACTCCCTTCGATTTTTTTTTTTTTTTTTTTTTTTTTTTTTTTTTTTTTAAAAAACAAACAAAAGCTCAGCGGTGTGCGAAGAGAGGATGCGGTGTCAGGAGCCGCAGCATCTGACCCCCCCCGCCCCGAGGCCCCGCCAGCTGCGTCTGCCCAGCTTGCTCTTCTGCTTGACCCGCACTCCGGGGAGGCGCCGGGCTGTTTAGCCGCCGTATCCCCTGGCAATCTGTTCGGGAAAACAGACCAGAAGGGCTGCCGAGGGCTGCGCCAGCTTCAGAATCCTGCTGCCATCTAGGGATGAGATAGAGCGTCTTCCGCGTGCGGCGCGGGGCGCCGGGGACGCTAGGCCTCGCGCGCCGGGGGCGCCGCCGTCCCT
>NW_024417628.1:0-1963 GCF_014898765.1 Herpailurus yagouaroundi | reverse complement strand
GCTAATATCTTGTTGAGGATTTTGCATCCATGTTCATCAGGGAAATTGGTCTATAGTTCTCCTTTTTAGTGGGGTCTCTGTCTGGGTTTGGAATCAAGGTAATGCTGGTTTCATAGAAAGAGTTTGGAAGTTTTCCTTCCATGTCTATTTTTTGGAACATTTCATGAGAATAGGTGTTAACTCTTCCTTGAATGTTTGGTAGAATTCCCCTGGAAAGCCATCTGGCCCTGGACTCTTGTTTTTTGGCAGGTTTTTGATTACTAATTCGATTTCCTTACTGGTTATGGGTCTGTTCAAATTTTCTATTTCTTCCTGTTTCAGTTTTGGTGGGAACTTGGAAGTTGTCCATTTCTAGGAAGTTGTCCATTTCTTCCAGATTGCCCATTTTGTTGGCATATAATTGCTCATAATATTCTCTTATTATTGTTTTTATTTCTGCTGTGTTGGTTGTGATCTCTCCTCTTTCATTCTTGATTTTATTTATTTGGGTCCTTTCCTTTTTCTTTTTGAGCAAACTGGCTAGAGGTTTATCCATTGTGTTAATTCTTTCAAAGAACCAGCTTCTGGTTTCATTGATCTGTTCTACTGTTTTTCTTGGTTTCGATAGCATTAATTTCTGCTCTACTCTTTATTATTTCCTGTCTTCTGTTGGTTTTGGGTTTTATTTGCTGTGCTTTTTCTAGCTCCTTAAGGTGTAAGGTTAGGTTGTGTATCTGAGATCTTTCTTCCTTCTTTAGGAAGGCCTGGATTGCTATATACTCTCCTCTTATGACCGCCTTTGCTGCATCCCAGCAAAGGTTGTGGTGGGTTTGGGTTGTGGTGTTATCGTTTTCATTGACTTCCATATACTTTTAAATTTCCTCTTTAACTGCTTGGTTGGCCCATTCATCCTTTAGTAGGATGTTCTTCCATCTCCAAGTAGTTGTTACCTTTCCAAATTTTTTCTTGTGGTTGATTTCGAGTTTCATAGCATTGTGGTATGAAAATATGCACGGAATGATCTTGATCTTTTTGTACTTACTTAGGGCTGACTTGTGTCCCAGTATATGGTCTATTCTGGAGAACGTTCCATGTGCACTGGAGAAGAATGTATATTCTGCTGCTTTAGGATGAAATGTTCTGAATATATCTGTTAAGTCCATCTGGTCCAGTGTGTCATTCAAAGGCATTGCTTCCTTGTTGATTTTTTGATTAGATGATCTGTCCATTGCTGTGAGTGGGGTGTTGAAGCCTCCTACTATTATGGTATTACTATCGATGAGTTTCTTTATGTTTGTGATTAATTGATTTATATATTTGGGTGCTCTCACATTTGGTGCCTAAATGTTTACAATTGTTAGGTCTTCTTGGTGGACAGACCCCTTGATTATGATACAATGCCCTTCTGCATCTCTTGGTACAGTCTTTATTTTAAAGTCTAGATTTTCTGATATAAGTATGGCCACTCCAGCTTGCTTTTGTTGACCATTAGCATGATAGATGGTTCTCCATCCCCTTACTTTCAATCTGAAGGTGTCTTTAGGTCTAAAGTGGGTCTCTTGTAAACAGTATATAGATGGATCTCGTTTTCTTATCCATTCTGTTACCCTATGTCTTTTTTTTTAACGTTTATTTAGTTTTGAGAAACAGAGTGAGACAAAACATGAGTGGGGCAGGGGAAGAGAGAGGAAGAGACACAGAATCTGAAGCAGGCTCCAGGCTCTGAGAAAGTGGTCAGCACAGAGACTGATGCGGTTCTTGAACCCACGAACTGGGAGATCATGACCTGAGCCAAAGTTGGATGCTCAACTGACTGAGCCACCCAGGCGCCCCTACCCTCTCTCTTTTGATTGGAGCATTGAATCCACTGACGTTTAGAGTGAGTCCTGAAAGATGTGAATTTTTTGCCATTATGATGCTTGTAGAGTTGGAGGTTCTGGTGTTCTCTGGTCCTTTCTAATCTTTGTTGCTTTTGGTATATATA
>NW_024417627.1:408-2547 GCF_014898765.1 Herpailurus yagouaroundi | reverse complement strand
AAATAAATAAACTTAAAAAAAAAAAAAAAAAAGACCAGACTCACACTGGAGAAGATAGACACAGAGATCAATAAAACAGAATCAAGGGGCATCTAGGTGGCTCAGTCGGTTAAGCGTCAGACTTCAGCTCAGGTCACCATCTCGCAATCCGTGAGTTCAAGCCCCGCATCGGGCTCGGGGCTGATGGCTCAGAGCCTGGAGCCTGCTTCTGATTCTGTGTCTCCCTCTCTCTCTGCCCCTCCCCCCGTTCATGCTCTGTCTTTCTCTGTCTCAAAAATAAATAAACGTTAAAAAAAAGTTTTTTAAATAAAAAATAAATAAAAATAAAACAATCAAAACCCAGGAAAAGACCCACAAAGATATAGCTAGTTGATTTTTAACAAAAAGGCACAAGCAATTTAATGAAAAAAGGATAGTCTTTTCAACAAATGGTGCTGACATGATGGAAGAATCTTCATATTTAATGCAATCTCCATCAAAACACCACCAGGATAGGGGTGCCTGGGTGGCTCAGTTGGTTAAGTGCCCAACCTCAACTCAGGTCATGATCTCACAGCTTGTGAGTTCGAGCCCCACATCGGGCTGTGTGCTGACAGCTCGAAGCCTGGAGCCTGCTTCGGATTCTGTGTCTCCCTCTCTCTCTGCCCCTCCCCTCCTCATGCTCTGTGTCTCTCTCCTTCAAAAGTAAATAAACATTTAAAAAAAAAAAAAAAAAAAAAAAAACACCACCAGGATTTTTCACAGAGCTAGAACAAACACTCCTAAAATTTTATGGAACCACAAAAGACCCCAAATAGCCAAAGCAATCTTGAAAAAGAAAAGCAAAGCTAGAGGCATCACACTTTCAGGCTTCAAGTTATATTACAAAGCTGTAGTGATCAAGACAGTATGGTACTGGCACAAAATAGACACACAGATCAACAGAACAGAATAGGAAACCCAGAAATGGACCCACAACTACATGATCGACTAATCTTTGACAAAGCAGGAAATAGATAATCCAATGGAAAAAATACTCTCTTCAGCAAACGGTGTTGGGAAAACTAGACAGCAATATGCAAAAGAATGAAACAGGATCACTTTCTTACACCATACACAAAAATAAACTCAAAATAGATTAAAGATCTAAATGTGAGAGCTGAAACCATAAAAACCCTACAAAAGAGTACATGTACTAATGTCTCTGGCATGGGCCACAGCAACTTTTTCTAGATAGGTCCCCTGATGCCAGGGCAACAAAAGCAAAAATAAACTATTGAGACTGCATCCAAATAAAAAGCTTCTAAACAACAAAGGAAACAATTAACAAAACTAAAAGACAGCCTATGCATTGGGAGAAGATGTTTGCAAACGGCATATCTAATAAAGAGGTAGTATCCAAAATATATAAAGAACTTATAAAACTCAACACCCAAAAAACAAGTAATTCAATTAAAAAATGGAAGAAGAAATGAACAGACATTTTCCCAAAGAAGACATATGGCCAACAGACACATGAAACGATGCTAATCATCAGGGAAATGCGAATCAAAACTTCAATGAGATATGACCTCACGCTTGTCAGAATGGACAAAATCCAAAACACAAGAAACAACAGGTGTGGCAAAAAGTGGCAAAAAAGGAACCCTCTTTACAGACTGGTAAGAATGCAAATGGGTATAGCCACTATAAAATCGTTTGTTTTTAATCTTCGTTTTATGTTATCTTTAACTAGTTTCTTATATGAAGCTAAATACATACTGACCGTACAAACCAGCAATCCCACTCCTAGATAATCACCCGATAATTACCGAAAGGAAATGAAACCTACGTTCACACAAACACCAACATGAAAATGTTTACAGCAGCTTTATGCATAATCACCAAAAACTGGGAAATAATTGGAACGTCCCTTAATTTGGGAATGGACAAACACACTGTGGTATATCCATTCATTGGAATACAACTCAGCATTAAAAAAGGAACAAACAATACCTGCAACAAAATGGATGAATCTCAAGTGCATTATGCTGAGTGCAAGAGGCCAAGCTCAAAAGGTTACATTCCACATAATTCCATTTATATGACACCCTGGAAACCACTGATCTGTTCCCGGATCCCACAGCTGGTTGTTTCCAGAGTGTCATATAAATGGAATTA
>NW_024417627.1:0-308 GCF_014898765.1 Herpailurus yagouaroundi | reverse complement strand
TACAGCAGCTTTATGCATAATCACCAAAAACTGGGAAATAATTGGAACGTCCCTTAATTTGGGAATGGACAAACACACTGTGGTATATCCATTCATTGGAATACAACTCAGCATTAAAAAGGAACAAACAATACCTGCAACAAAATGGATGAATCTCAAATGCATTATGCTGAGTGCAAGAGGCCAAGCTCAAAAGGTTACATTCCACCTAATTCCATTTATATGACACTCTGGAAACAACCAGCTGTGGGATCCGGGAACAGATCAGTGGTTTCCAGGGCTGGGAATGAGAAAGAGCTTGACTACAA
>NW_024417626.1:0-3909 GCF_014898765.1 Herpailurus yagouaroundi | reverse complement strand
ACGACGATATTTATATATTTATATTTATGATACTCAGGGACACAGGTCAATTCAAATCCAAAGGCAGTCTACTGGCAAAATTCCTTTTCACTCTGGGGAGGTCAGTTTTTGTCCTACTAAGACCTCCGAACTGATTAGATGAGACCCATTCATATTATGGAGGGTAATATGTTTTTTTCAAAGTCCACTCATTTAAATGTTAATCTCATCCAAAAACCACTTTCATTGAAACCAACTAGAAGAATGTTTGACCAATTACTTGAGCGCTGTGGCCCAGGTAAATCAACACATAAAACTAACCACCACAGTTACTTCACATCAGGAACTATCAGTCCTCTTATGTTTATTATTTTTTTTTAATTCAAGTCTAGACAGGTTTGGATGAAAAAATATGTTTGAGCACTTTTCAGGTATTAAGCACTGGGGCAGGTATTTTACACTCATGATTTTATTGATGCACAAGCCAATCTTGTGGGAAAAACTTTAATATTACCTTTATTTTACAGATAAGAAAATTGAAACTCAGTTGGTTTAATTGATTATGTGCAAATCAATATCCAGGTTACAACTCCGGGGAGACTCTCTTTTTACAAATTTCTGTGAATGAAATTCTATGTCATGGCACAGGGTTTCTACACCTTCACATCCCAGTCAGGAAAAATGAGATTGTGCATGTGTGAGAGCTACCATCCTTCTTCCTCTCTCCTTCCCTCACACATCTTTCCATTTCCCCTACCACCCACTTCTTCAAACCAACCCTGCTATAATCCAGTTGTGTTTCTATTGTTATTCATTGTCACTACTAAAATGAAATAATCTTAGTATTCTAGTGTTAGACACCATACTGTAAATTTTAAATGCATTATCTCATGTCATTCTCTGGCACATGCATATACAGTCACACCCATGTGTATGAATGTACATATGTAATATTTCTATGAAGCAGGTACACTGTACAAGAGAGAGAATTGAAATTTAGGAGGGTTAAGTAAATTCTCCCCATCTAACAAATAGTAAGTAATTAAAGTGAGGTCTAGCTGTTGTGAAAATCTATGTGTGAGACTGCTACTCTGTGCTGCCATTTCACATGTTGTCAACCTTCATGTCAGCTCATTTTCATCCATATATAAATGCTTATCAGAAAGCAATATTCATTTCCAGAAGGAAGTGGAATTAGAATTAATTTGACTGTTATGGGTCCAGTTTGTGGTCTGAATAACCATGTTGCAACTACATTCTCTCCACTTCCTCTCTCTCTCTCTCTCTCTCTCTCTCTCTCTATATATATATATATATATATATATATATATATATATATATATATATACCTGGTAGATTTAAGGTCACTCTGATAGGGTTCTTTGAGTATATTCCAATTCCCCACAGTGAAGTTTGAACTCTAACCCAGTCTTCTTTTCCCAGAGATTGTGGGTCAGTGTCTTAGTCCATTTGGGCTGCTATCGTAAAAAATACCATAGAGTGGGTGACTTAACAAACATTTATTTCTTAAAGTTCTGGAGGATGGAAACTCCTAGATCAGGTTCCAGTTGAGTCACTGTCTGGTGAAAGCCCACTTCCTAGTTCATAGATGACCACCATCTTGCTGTAAACTCACATAGAAGAGGGGGCAAGGGAGCCCTCTGAAGTCTTGTTTATAAGGGCATTCATCCCATTGCTGAAGGATCCATCCTGTTGACCTAATCATCTCTCAAAGGTGCCAATTCCACATACCATCAAATTGGGCATTAAGATTTAACATATAAATCTGGCTAGAGGTTTATCAATTTTATTTTTTTAAAGAACCAGCTCCTGGTTTCATTGATTTGTTCTATTGGGTTTTGGGGGGTTTTTGGGTCTGTTTGTTTGCTTTTTTGTTTTGTTTTGTTTTAGTTTCTATAGCATTTATTTCTGCTCTAATCTTTATTAGTACCTTCTTTCTGTTGCCTCTAGACTTTGTCTCTTGTTCTTTTTCTAGGCCCTTGAAGTGCAAGTCTAGGTTGTTTATTTGAGATTTTTCTTGCCTCTTGGGTTAGATTCTTCTTGCCTCTTGGGTTAGGCTTGTATTGCTACTTACTTCCCTCTTAGGACTGTGTTTGCTGTATCCCAAAGATTTTAGATTATTGTGTTTTCATTTCAGTTTGAATTTTAGGGAAATAAATATCCAATTTACAGTAGTCAGTTGCACATTCAGTCTAAGCTCTTACTCATACCCACATAATCCTAGCTAATGTATACCTATATGTCAACTGTTATGTTTAAATTGTGATTTATTCTTCCCTTTTCATAGAAGAGTACATTCAGGGTTTTTGTCTATAACAATGCCATACTGACTAGCTGTGGATTGTTGTAAGACCTGTAAATCTTCTTGTACATAAGAGTGAAATCCATGTTCTTTGATACCATCTTGAGTGACAAGTATTCGTCTTCTTGAAGGTGTTCAGCTTCAGCTTCCATTTGGCTTCAAGGTGAGGTTTTATGGCAATCTATTTTGAAGTACGAGAAGGTGGAAAATATAAGATAATAAAAAATCAATGCTCTTTAGCATAGTATTCAATATCCTATTCAGTTTGACCCAGAACTATCTTTCTAGCAATGTTCTCTCTGACCATTCTGCAAGCAAAATCCACTTTAAATAATAGGAGTTTATTCTTCTTTCTCCAATTATTGTGTTTCCCTTTTCTCCCTTCTCATCCAAGTCTTGCCCCATCTTTCAGTGTCACTCCAATACACCCTTCCTCTGAAATGATTTTCCTGAATACTCACTTGATAATTTTTTTTCTATTAAATAACTACATCCAGTGTACCAAGATAAGCTCTCCATAAGTAGCAGTGGTAACACAGGCACAATCTCTGTTTTGAAGCCCAGGAGAAAGAATGTAAAGGGTAACAGGAACCATTCAGATTCAGAACTGTGGAGAATTCAAAGGAAGGGAGGGTTGCTTAATCCTTGATCCTTAATTGATTCTTAGAGATACCTGAAGGTCACTTCAAATGGAGCAGACTTTATGAAAAAAATCAAAGCAGAATATGAGGAACTACAATTCATTTGATTTGACTAGTCTTAAAGAATTATAAAAAGGAGTGTCAGGATAAAGGGGTAGACAGGTTGACTAGAAGTAGTTAATGGAGGAACACTAATGCCATTCTAAGGAACTTCAGTTTTATTATGGAAACAATGAATGAGGAAACACTGACTAAAATAAATGGGATGGGGGACCTGGGTGGCTTAGTCAGTTAAGCATCCAGCTGTTAATTTCATGTCAGGTAATGATCTCACAGTCATGAGACTAAGCCCCTCATCAGGCTCCATGCTGGCTATGGAGCCTACTTAAGATTCTCTCTCTCCCTCTCCCTCCATCCTTCCCCTCTCCCCCACCTCAAAAAAATTAAAATTAAAATTAAAAATAAGATAAATGGAATGATATAAAAGGAGCTGTGCTTTAGGGGGAAAAAATAACAACAGGATAGAATAAATGGTAACCTAGCTTTCACTTATAAACGATATCTAAGGCTCTCCAAGTGGCCTAACAAGATTACCCTTGTCCAGCTAAGACACTCATAGCCTATGGTATCCCTGAAACTTGCCTAAGGGTTGAATCCTGAGAGAGATCATAAAGAAGAAATCCCTCCTTTATCCACTGAAGGACCAATACCATTGACCTTGACAGGTCTCACCTCTTTCTCTTCAATACCATCTGGGGTATGAAACTTCCAGGTTCTCCATTATCACCCAGGTTCACATATGGTTTGTATAATCTATTTAACTATTTAATGTAACTCTTTACTCCATTTCCCATCTCTCTCTGACCCTCTAGTTTATTCCAATATATTCTTTGGACTATGCATGCTGCCTGGTATTGGATCTTACCTGGGTGTACCACTTACCAGTTGTGTGATCTTAAGCATGTT
>NW_024417625.1:0-3633 GCF_014898765.1 Herpailurus yagouaroundi | reverse complement strand
AGACTGGCTAATATTGTTGCAATTCAACGAGCATTCAAATGAGTCAGCAAGTGAGAAAACTCCACGTGTCTGAAGATTCTAAAGTTTACGTTTCAATAAAAAATATCTAACTCGATAGAGGTCTTCCAGATTTGAAAAAAATTCTTAACACTTCACCCATAATGAGTTTTGAAGCTGAAGGTTTTCTAAGCTAATAATAACTATAATATTGACCAACATTTTTGTCTCTCATGATGGTGGGAAGATTGAACTTTCTTTCCATTCCTGCTAAAATGTGATATTATAAAAGTTGTTATATGTTGTAAAAAATTACTACAAGGTATGTCAACAGTTCATTAATAAATTCATATTTTTCTAGGAAAAGTTCTCAGGATGCTCTTTCCATCCCCTTGAATATGGCAAACAGGTACTCATGGATGAATCAGTAAGTCTCAAGGTTCTTGCCCAGGAGATCAACTTTTTAGGGCCAGAAAATCCTTTACCTCATGAAAAACAGACACACATACACAATAACGCAAACACACACACACACACACACACATATACATATAGACACACACATATACACACATATGCACTTACACATATGCACACATACAGTTACATATATGCTCACATTCATATATATATATATATATATATACTTACGCACACACACATGCGCACGTATGCATACACACTTTCACAGTATACAAATATACATGTACACTCATAACACACACATGCACACACACACTACTTTACCATATAAATACTTAGCACAGGAGAATAACTGGCCCCCAACTGTGGGCAGACAGCCTGACAATTAGTCTGAATTGTAATAATTGAAGGTAAAATTCTGTTTAAAATCTTAAACCCTTTGTTTCAGGTCACAGAGAGAATGGCTTAATCAAACCCTCTGAAAGTCTCTTTAGTTGTAAATTCCATGATTTCAGGGGGACAAGGCACATTATCCTCCCCAGAGCTGGCCTAAGTACCCTCTCTGTGCCCCTGACAGGAGTCCCAAAGGGTCAAGTCACACCCTCAGGCACCTGGCCAGGCCCCCTCACCAAACATCAGCCCCAAGAGGGAGGGAACATCACAGTCCCACCTCGGGGGAACCTCTGCTGTAGAAACCTGTGCAACTTCTTTCCTGCCCCTCCTCTCTACACCTACACTCTTCTTCATTCTTTAGGAGCAAAGACTTGGCCCTATGAGCAATAGTCACAACCAGCAAGCATCTGAGGCTGGGGTTCTGGAAGGTTAGCAACTGTCCCCTGGGTCATTTCCTGCTCCTGCCACACAAATTCCCAGAAGTGCCCATGACAAGGCACTGATCACTCCTTAAAATCCCTTCCGGGTTCTCCTCCATGGCCCTCCCTCCTCCAGGATGTTCAGTGGGGACCTGCACTCCCGTCCCGGTCCTGGTCTGTGTCTGGAAGCTGCTGAGTTCCAGGCTTGAGGTGGTGGAGGCCCCAGCTTCTCAGCAGCACAGGGCCTTTGGTTGCAAAGATGAAGTCTGATCTTACTCTCAGATGGCCATCCAAAATATAGCTCCAATCCCTGAAAATAACACCCCAGGACCAACTTTTCAGGCACTGTTGACTTGAGCCTGGTGACCCCCCTGGGTGACCAGGAACATGGGCGAACCTGTCTCTGTGCCCTCTAGTGAGCCAGGGGCTGGCACTCACGATACCTGCTCAGCCATAGTCTGGAGACAATGAGTATGATAACCATGCACCTAACAAAGAGTTTGGCTCAATTAAGTACTCAAAAATCCAAAGTCCGGACAAGACTGTGATGCCACCCCACATATAGATTCAAACTGGGGGAAAAAATGGAAAAACAAAAGAAAAAAGTCAAACAAAATTTTTAATTCTTCCTCCTCTGATACCACTTTAGATGTTTTGCTAAAGTAACAAATCTCAAATTCTTACAAAGTGCATTGGATCATGTTTTCTATCTCAGCCCTTTTTGGGAGCCCAGCTTCTCTGCATACTCTGAACACTGGGTAATTTTGCATATTCCTCTGCAAGCTTTTCTCTCACCTGGTTATTTTTAACTTTCAGCTTGATGGGTCTTTTTACTTTGTTTTTAAGAAATTGTGGTAAGAGAGACAAACCTCAAAATTGGTCGTTTTAGCACATTTACCTGCGGGGTGCAGGGGCAGCCAATCCTGTGCACCCTCAGCACCAGCCTTCTCCAGAACGTTTCTCATCTTGCAAACCTGGAAACTACTCCTCACAAAGGCAGTCATTTTCAGCCTCAGGTCTCCCAACCTCCCTCAGGTTTTACAGCCTGCCTGCCATCTAGCGGCTGCTTGCGCAGGTACAGCCAGGCCGGCCCTTGGTGTTGGAGGGGCTCTCCCAGGGTCACGCCATCCAGGTTTAGTGACAGTCCCGTGGACTCTGGACGTTGATGAGTCTCATTTGGCTGCAGGGGCTGAGCCATGTTCTGGTTTCTTCCTCCTGCAGGGGGTGGAGCCAGCTACGCATGGTGGGACTTCACCAGACAGTTCCCACCTCACCTGATTTCAGGAACAGAACACCCTGAAGGCCCCCCTGGCCTCTCCCCCGAGGCCTTTCCCAGGATGGGGCAGTGAGCGCAGTGGTCCTTAAGCCCTTCGGACTTGGATTATATGCCTCGCTGTTTTACTTTAACATTCCCGGAGCCCAGGCAGCCCCACATCCTGATGTACACGTGCCAGTCCCGGCACCTGCATCTGAGAAAGGTAGACAGACTCTTGCCATCCTTTGCTTTTCTTTGCCCAGAGCTCTTCTGGTCCCTTCCCTGTTAACAGAACTCTCCCCGTGGGGAAGATGGCTCCTTTCCCAGCACCGCCCCAGGGCCCCGGAGCCCTGGGGCCCTGGGGCCCTGGGGCCAGGCCACCAGGGAACTCCATCTCCCCACCCCTTGATGTTTATGCAGGCCCACTCCAGAACCCACTCTGGGCCAGTCAGAACCTTCTGTGGAGCTCTGCACACAGAGAAAGACAGAGACAACCCTGACTTCTGGGTTCGGGCAGTGTGGTGCCACATCCCTGTATGTGAGGGTCTCTTTGAAGCAAGAGAGAGAGCCATCGCCATTCAGGAGAATGTTGCCATGAGAAAAGAGCATCCACTCTCCTAAAGAAGGGATGCTCGAAAGGTGGACCCCATGGACGGCCTCTCCCAGGCTTGCCCGTCATTGGGCTTCTATTTAGGGTCGGCTAATGGGGGGCACTGCACGGGCTGGGGGAGATTAGGCTCACGTGTTTCCTCCCCCATCACTCAGTGCTGCTTCTCTGACTCCAGCTGTGTGTCTGTGACTCTAAATTCTTGAGCGGCTTCACCCCTGGGCTCCAGCTTCCCCAGGAAAGGATTTATCCCTGTGTCTTTCTGCCCCAGGGGAGGTAATGGCTTCCTTCTGTCCCAGCCTCCAGATGCTTCACTGTCTCTTGGGTCTTCCTGTGAATTTTGCCCATGACTCTGCCTTTCATTAATGCCCCCACCAGGACCCTGACTGATGTGGATCAAGCACTACCACTCAGGTCCGAGAGACCGTTTTTTGTCAAAGGCAACAACAAGTGCTCACAGGAGCTGTCCGTGGTGTTCAGTGCCGCTGAGCGTCCCAGTGAGAAAGGTCTTCCTTTATGGAATCCCCTCCAGGGCTTTC
>NW_024417624.1:0-6403 GCF_014898765.1 Herpailurus yagouaroundi | reverse complement strand
GACTTCTGAATGTATTTACAGAGGTCTGGGGTCTTAAATATCAACTCTTTTGATAAGAAAAACATATGGCAATTATACCTTATTACAGCTGGAGAACATTAACCCGCTAATTTCTATAAGATTTCTGGAAATGTCTGGAAACTTCTAAATGGATACCAAAGATTATTAATAGTACTAGGTTCAAAATACAAATTCAGCTACTAGTGGCAAACTTTGGTGGATCCTGCAAAGTTAGAGGAAATGGAAAAACAAAACAGACTCGACTAAGAGAGCAAGGTTAAAAGCCAGCTTTGGGAGATCAGTCTTTGCACCTCCTCCAGGCTTTTTCAGGCGATACCTTAAAGTTCAACGTCCCTTTGAAAATGTTGCCAGGGAGAAGCAGGCATAACTTGTTCTATTGCTCAACATGTCTGTTTCCAGTTACAGCATCATGACTATGCAAATAATCTTTTCTTGAAACTCTGAAATTATGTGCCCGAATAGGATTGTCAAGGGAGTTTTCACCTTATTTGAAAAATAATTATCTTAAAAAAAAAAAAAAAGCTTTCTATTTTATAAACTATTTAAATGTTTCGTGACTATTACATCGCCTAATGAAATTAAGACTCTTCCTGGTCATTCCGTTTTTAGAAGACAAATTAGTATGTTCGAATTAAAAACCAGAGAGTCTCAAAAATGGTATCTCACTTTACAAAGTATAAAAACCAGGGGTGCCTGGGTGGCTCAGTCCAACTTCAGCTCCGGTCATGGTCTCGCGGTCCGTGAGTTCGAGCCCCGCGTCGGGCTCGGGGCTGACGGCTCGGAGCCTGGAGCCTGCTTCCGATTCTGCGTCTCCCTCTCTCTCTGCCCCTCCCCTGCTCATGCTCAGTCTCTCTCTCTCTCTCTCTCTCTCTCTCCTTCAAAAATAAATAAACATGTTTTAAAAAGTGTAAAAACCAGAAATACTCTAAAGCATTGCAGACTGCCTTTAAAAATGAAACTGCAATGAAAAATCACCTTTTCCTTGAACGGCTTGTTTCATATTGACATGAGAATCAGTTAACTGTTTTTGAAGTGTCCTCTTGATACCAAAAAAGAAAGTATCATTTATTTTATACTCTTACTATGCTCTTTCACTTTGCTGGTTTGTAAAATACGTTCTGAACATTTTTCTAGCATTTGATAACACACCAGTTACTTATATTCTGGGCTTTTAACTTTTTGAAATGTTAAAACGGTGAGAATTAGAAAACCATGCAGGGTTCAGTGCCAGAAGCACTGACTGGGCTTTGTGGTTGGGCCCTGAATGAGAGTTTGGGAGCTCCATCTGGGTTATTTGTGAATGAGGAGAGGCCTTTGAATAAGTCGCATCTTCTAAAAAAGGAATCAAAACATACATCTTTTTTTATTTTTTTAAATTTTTTTTTTCAACGTTTTATTTTATTTTTGGGACAGAGAGAGACAGAGCATGAACGGGGGAGGGGCAGAGAGAGAGGGAGACACAGAATCGGAAACAGGCTCCAGGCTCCGAGCCGTCAGCCCAGAGCCTGATGCGGGCCCGAACTCAGGGACCGCGAGATCGTGACCTGGCTGAAGTCGGACGCTTAACCGACTGCGCCACCCAGGCGCCCCAAAACATACATCTTTTATAAGGTTTTGGTGACGTTAAGTGAGATAATGCATATGTAAAGTACTGAGCAACATTTTGGCAAATTTAACCACTCGATAAATGAATTTAACTATTATTATCTCCCTGTGTGGATTTGCAAAATAATAGTTTCTTGTGCCCCGTTTCTTTACCTGTAAAATGGGGTAGTGAGAGCAGATAAAAATTCTGTGCAAAGATGTAAGATTACATATTTGTAATGGATGGCCAAAGACCAGAGGTTGGGGAGAGATGTGCCTCACCAGCTGGTAAACAGTGCCTCTCTCTTCCGGGCTCCACCTCAGTGCCCTACTTTCGTCCTTACGGTGTGGCAGAATTTGTACGGATTGTTCATTCAAGGGAGGAACTCATTGATTCATGATGTTATCAAAATTGCACACAGCTAAAAAATAAATCTAGGACCTTCCCTTTCTCCCATCCCCCTCGTGCTTCCTTCTCCTATTCTGTATTTGGCCGATGTTTTTTTAAAAAAAATTAATGTTTATTTATTTTTGAAGGAGAGAGAGACAGAGAGTGAGCGGGGGAGGAGCAGAGAGAGAGAGAGAGAGACACAGAATCCCAAGCAGGCCCCAGGCTCCCAGCTGTCAGCACAGAGCCAGATGCGGGACTGGAACTCACAAACTCTGAGATCATGACCCCAGCGGAAGTCAGACGCTTAACTGACTGAGCCACCCAGGAGCCCCACCCCCATTTTTTTTTTTTTAAACCTGAGTGCAGCCCATTCAACTAGATCATGTTAATTTCAGTTCCTCGTTCCAGGGAAAACTTTAAAAATCGGACTGTGTCATACAATACACTAGTATACTAGTTTTTTTACTTTTTCCTCTTTAATGATTTCACACGAAGAGCACGCATTACTTGCGTGGCAAGCTACAAACGAATCTAAAAACTAAATAAACTTGTCTAGTTTATTGGCAATTTTCATGATCATGTTCCTTTATAACTTTTATTTCAATTTTTTAATATTTATTTATTTTTGGCACAAAGACAGAGAGAGGCAGAGTGCGACTGGGGGAGGGGCAGAGAGAGAGGGAGACGCAGGATCCGAAGCTGGCTCCAGGCTCCGAGCCGTCAGCACAGAGCCCGACGCGGGGCTCAAACTCACGGATCGCGAGACCGTGACCTGAGCTGAAGTCGGATGCTTCACCGACTGAGCCACCCAGGCGCTCCTTAATGTACTTTCTCCTCTCCACCCCCCCCCCATACCTGTATATGCCTAGACGAGGCATCCTCTGTGCCCCTTTTTAGGACAGGTATTTCAGGGGTGCCTTGGTGGCTCAGTAGGTTAAGTGTCCAATTTTTTTTTTTAACATTTATTTATTTTTGAGAGACAGAGCACGAGCAGGGGAGGAGCAGAGAGAGAGAGAGGGAGACAGAATCCGAAACAGGCTCCAGGCTCCGAGCTGTCAGCACAGAGCCCCACCCCGGGCTGGAACCCCCCCACCAGGAGGCCATGACCTGAGCTGAAGTCAGATGCTCAACCAACTGAGCCACCCAGGCGCCCCGTTTCTCTAGCTTCTTGATAAAAGGTGGTGAGAGAGGGAACCCACTACTGAATTCGCTATTGAAGATCTCCCTACAAATCCCAGATTGGAAGCAAAGAAAGTTTGTTTGGAGGGACAAACGTTGACCCTCAGGCTCTAGCGGTCGGATGAAATAATGTGGGGCCATACAACACAGTACTTGGAAGTTTCCGTGTGATTCTCAGCTCAACCTGGAACAAACGACTTAATTTCTCAGAGCCTCAGTTTGCTTACCTGTAAAGTGGGGATAACGGTCCTGCCTACCTCCTACCTCACCAGACTGCTCCAAGGATTCAACGCAGTAATGCAACACAAAAGGCCTAAGCACCTGATGAGGGCTCAATAAATCGTCTGACTGCAAACATTTCGTCTGACACTTTAGTGTGAGTGCCTCCACAAAACCAAGGGCCCTACGACAAGCCCGGAACTTGGTATTTTCCACCGAGTCCACGCCGCTCCCGAAAGCAGGCCGATCGTCGGCGGGGCACGGTGCTGTGGCCACAGCGTAAGACTCCCCGCCCGCAGACAACCCGGATCCCCCTGCGGCCGCGGTCCTGCAGGCCCAAGGTGGCTTTCAAAACTCCGCGGGGCGGAGGTGAGGCCCCTGGGTGGGTGGGGGGAGGGTTTCCTGCCCGGGGCTTTTGCCATGGCAACCGCCACAGACTTCTCCACGGGGGGGAGGGGGAAACTCCACCTCTTCCGGCTAAACAGAGAGTCTGCGTCGGAGAGGCCCACTGAATCGCCCCAAGGTGGCCGCTCTCAGCCCCTCGGCGACCTCCCGGGCCGCACGCTCCAGGTCAAGGCCCACAAGCCCCCGGCGGCCGGCCTCCGAGCCCCGCTCCCAGGCCCTTCCGGGGGCCGCCGCCCTTTGCCCCCGGAAGTGGGCGGGAGAGGAAGCGGCTGGTGATGCTGGAACAAACATGGCCGCCCCGGCGCCAGTCGGCCCCTCGGGCTCCCGCCGTCCTCCGCTGGCCGCCGGCCTCCGGCTGCTGCCGCTGCTGGGGCTGCTGCAGCTGCTGGCTCAGCCCGGCCTGGGCCGCGTCCACCACCTGGCGCTCAAGGTAAGGCCGGCCAGGGCCGCGCGGGGGGCGGAGGCCGAGGCCGAGGCCGCTCTCCGGGGCTGGGGGCAACTTTGGCCCACGGTGGGCGGGAGCCTCTGAGCGATGGCCCTCCGCCCCTCCTTGCCCCAGGCGCCGCCTCTTGCCGGAGGAGGGTTCTGCGGGGAACTGTGGTCACGGCGGGGGTCCTCGGACCGTCTGGAAGGGGCAGGAAGGTTGGGAGCTGAGCCGCCGAGGGGAAGGGGCTGAACTGCGGCGTAACCCCAAGGAGTCAGGAGGCCGCCCTTGCTTTCCTCGCTTCCCGGCCGAGAGCGACCAGCTATCCGACTGTTATCCCCGCTTCACTTGTCCGCGGTGCCCACTCTTCCATCCTCTTGTGCCCCTTGAAGGGACGCGAAACCCTAGCCTCAGTTTCCCGGTTTGGCGTAGGGCGCTCTCTGGACTGATGAAAGCGGGAATCTCCTGGAGGAGTTGCAAATGGTTGTTTTTAAGGAATTTCAAATCTTGCCTGAAATACACGACCAGCATTAAAAATGTGTTTCTATTTAGAGGGCCTGCCCTTTCTTCCCCTCGCTCCTGTCACTGTCCGTCTAGGGAAGAGACTTACATAGGCCTAGAATGATCTTACTTTACAGTTCACCGCTAAGAGTCGTCTGAGGCTAAAACGTGCCTCCAGGCGACTCAGCAGGTTAATATATCTGAGGAGTAGAAAAATAAATCGTTACGACCCAAAGCCTTGTACATTATTTTCACAACGTACAGTTTTCTAAGAAGTTGTGGGATTGTAAGAACTTTGTCTTATACTTGAAAACCACGAAGCGTTGTTATTTTGTGACGGTAGAGTTTGAAGAGTATGGAATCCAGATGAAAAAGCCTGGCCAGACCCATGCACCATACTTTGGGTTATCAGCTTTTGCTGTTTGTTAAGTAAAAAGTATCCTGATTAAAATGGTTCCTAAGTGCAGGGGAATAGGTGAGTCTTGGCTCCTTTTGAGAATCTGTTGAAAACTGTAGAACCTTTCCCCAGAAGAGTAGAAGTAGAAATGTAGACAACACATTCAGGGGGAATTTCTGCGGCTTTATAAGCCCCAGATGATTGTCCATAGGCCCTAGTCCCCAGGCTTATGACTGTGACTCCAGATCTACAGAATTCTTTCTTTTATAGTTCAGGATCCTTGGTGTTAGATTAAATGGTGGAACTGAATTCATATAGGTTATAAATTGGAGACAAAGCTAGTAATGGCCACAGTGGACCGTGCCTCTTGGTTCCCAATCCAGTGCTCTTTGTAGATTTTTTGGGATTAAAGTGTCAGGTGTTCAGCACCATTGGGTAAATACTGACGGTATTGATATAGGTGAAAACGTACACTAACCTCAGTGGTGGAAGCAAACCGAATTGGTGTGATTCTGGTGATGGGTTTCTTCCCGTTGTGCTGAATTACTTAATGTTTTTCATCCGTGTACGTGATTCGTAAGTACTGTGGTAGTTATTCCGTAATAATACTGTAGTGGTTTCTTTCCTCTTTGGATAAATATTCTGACTTCTTCCCCCAAGGAAACAGAAATCACCTGAAGAGAGCCTTTCAGAGCAGCAACATTAGATGGTCTTGTTTTGCTTGAGACGGCATGAACTAGGAGACTTGATCAGGATATAGACCTAGAGTGGCAAGAATAACATGAAGAAGTCACTGAGCGTTATAAATATGCATTGGTCTGTTTGAAAACTTCATGGAGTTTTCATGGAGAGAAATTCATGGAGAATTTCAAACAGACATCAATAGCAGCCAGAATGAACTCTCATGTACCTGTCATCCAGCCTCAATAACCATTAACCCGTAGCTAATTCTGCCCCATCCCCATACACATGACTTCTCTCTTGACATTCTTTTTTTTTTTTTAAGTTAGAAATGAGTCTTTTCATTTTTGATTCACTTTTCTTATCCCATATTATGCTTTTCTTTCTTTTTAAAATGTTATTTATTTATTTATTGGGTGCGGAGGGAGGGGGAGAGAGAGGGAGGGAGAGAGGGGGAGAGAGAGAGAGAGAGAGAGAAAGGGAATCTTAAGCAAGCTCCATGCTCAGTGTGGAACCTGATGCAGGGCTCGAGCCCATGACCCTGGGATCATGACCTGAGCTGAAATCAAGAGTCAGATGCTCAACTGACTGCACCATTGGG
>NW_024417623.1:740-10024 GCF_014898765.1 Herpailurus yagouaroundi | reverse complement strand
TTCTTCTCGAAACTAGAACAAGCAATCCTAAAATTCATATGGAACCACAAAAGGCCCCAAATAGCCAAAGTAATTTTGCAGAAGAAGACCAAAGCAGGAGGCATCACAATCCCAGACTTTAGCCTCTACTACAAAGCTGTAATCATCAAGACAGCATGGTATTGGCACAAAAACAGACACATAGGCCACTGGAATAGAATAAAAACCTCAGAACTAGACCCACAAAGGTATGGCCAACTCATCTTTGACAAAGCAGGAAAGAACATCCAATTGAAAAAAGACAGTCTCTTTAACAAATGGTGCTGGGAGAACTGGACAGCAACATGCAGAAAGTTGAAACTAGACCACTTTCTCACACCATTCACAAAAATAAACTCAAAATGGATAAAGGACCTGAATGTGAGACAGGAAACCATCAAAACCCTAGAGAAGAAAGCAGGAAAAGACCTCTCTGACCTCAGCCGTAGCCATCTCTTACGCGACACGTCCCCAAAGGCAAGGGAATTAAAAGCAAAAATGAACTACTGGGACCTTATGAAGATAAAAAGCTTCTGCACAGCAAAGGAAACAACCAACAAAACTAAAAGGCAACCAACGGAATGGGAAAAGATATTTGCAAATGACATATCACACAAAGGCTAGTATCCAAAATCTATAAGAGCTCACCAAACTCCACACCTGAAAAACAAATAATCCAGTGAAGAAATGGTCAGAATACATGAATAGACACCTCTCTAAAGAAGACATCCGGATGGCCAACAGGCACCTGAAAAGATGCTCAACGTCGCTCCTCATCAGGGAAATACAAATCAAAACCACACTCAGATATCACCTCATGCCAGTCAGAGTGGCCAAAATGAACAAATCAGGAGATTATAGATGCTGGCGAGGATGTGGAGAAACGGGAACCCTCTTGCACTATTGGTGGGAATGCAAACTGGGACAGCCACTCTGTAAAACAGTGTGGAGGCTCCTCAAAAAATTAAAAATAGACCTACCCTATGACCCAGCAATAGCACTGCTATGAATTTATCCAAGGGACACAGGAGTACTGGCGCTTAGGGGCACTTGTACCCCAATGTTTATAGCAGTACTCTTAACAATAGCCAAATTATGGAAAGAGCCTAAATGTCCATCAACTGGTGAATGGATAAAGAAATTGTGGTTTATATACACAATGGAGTACTACAGGGAAATGAGAAAGAACGAAATATGGCCCTTTGTAGCAACGTGGATGGAACTGGAGAATGTGATGCTAAGTGAAATAAGCCATACAGAGAAAGACAGATACCATATGTTTCCACTCTTTTGTGGATCCTGTGAAACTTAACAGGAACCCATGGGGCAGGGGAAGGAAAAAAAAGAGGTTAAAGTGGGAGAGAGCCAAAGCATAAGAGTCTTAAAAACGGAGAACAAACTGAGTTTTGGGGGGGGTGGGGGGGGGGGGTTGGGGGGGTGATGGGTATTGAGGAGGGCACCTCTTGGGATGAGCACTGGGTGTTTTATGGAAACCAATTTGACAATAATTTTCATATATTGAAAAAATAAAAAAATAAATAAAATGAAAAGAATTTCAGCTTTGGGTGCTGAAAAAAAAAAAAGAAAAACAAACTGTAGAACAGATCAATGAAACCAGAAGCTGGTTTCTCGAAAGAATTAACAAAATTGATAAACCACTAGTCAGTTTGATCATAAAGAAAAAGGAACGGACCCAAATAAATAAAATCCAGAATGAAAGAGGAGAGATCACAACCAACACAGCAGAAATAATAACAATAATAAGAGTATATTATGAGCAATTATCTGCCAATAAAATGGACCATCTGGAAGAAATGGACAAATTCCTAGAAACATATACACTACCAAAACTGAAACAGGAAGAAATAGAAAATTTGAACAGACCCATAACCAGTAAGGAAATCGAATTATTAATTAAAAAGTATCTCAAAAACCAAGAATCCAGGGCCAGATGTGTTTGCAGGGGAATTCTACCAAACATTTAAGGAAGAGTTAACACCTATTCTCTTGAAGGTCTTCTAAGAAATTGAAATGGAAGGAAAACTTCCAAACTCATTGAAAGAAGCCAGAATTACCTTGAGTCCAAAACCAGACAAAGACGCTACTAAAAAGAACTATAGACCACTTTCCCTGATGAACATGGATGCAAAAGTCCTCAACAAGATATTAGCCAACTGGCTCCAACAATACATTAAAAAAATTATTCACCACGACCAAGTGGTATTTAACCTGGGATGCAGGTCTGTTTCAATATCCACAAAAGAATAATTGTGATGGATCACATCAATAAAAGAAAGGAGAAGAACTATATGATCCTCTCAGTAGATTCAGGGAAGACACTGGACAAAATATGGCATCCTTTCTTGATTAAAAACCCTCAAGAAAGTAGGGATCGAAGGAGCATACCTTGAGATTATAAAAGCCGTATATGAACAACCCAACACTAATATCATCCTGAAAGTGGAAAAACTGAGAGCTTTCCCCCTCAGGTCGGGAACAAGACAGGGATGTCCACTATGGCCACTGTTATTCAACATAGTATTGGAAGTCTTAGCCTCTGCAATCAGACAACACAAAGAAATAAAAGGCCTCCAAATCGTCTAGGAGGAGGTCAACCTCTCATTCTTCACACATGACATGATACTCTATAAGGAAAACCCAAAAGATTCCACCAAAAAACTGCTAGAATTGATTAATGAATTCAGCAAAGTGGTAGGATATAAAATCAACGCACAGAAATCGGTGGCATTCCTATACACCAACAATGAAGCGACAGAAAGAGAAACCAAGGGATTGATTCCGTTTACAGTTGCACAAAAAACATTCCGGAACAAGATAAGGATGTCAACACTCACCACTTTTATTCAACATAGGATTTGAAGTCCTAACCACAGCAGTCAGACAAAAAGAAATAAAAAGCATCCACATTGGTAAGGAAGAGGTAAAACTTTCACAATTTGCAGATGACATGATCTTATTTATGGAAAGTACTAAAGATTCCAGCAAAAATTACTAGAACTAATTAGTGAATTCAGGAAAGTTGCAGGATAGAGAATCAATGTACACAAATCCATTGCATTTGTATACAATAGCAAAGAATCAGCAGAAAGAGAAATAAAGACAATCCCATTTGCAATTGCATGAAAGATAATAAAATAGGTGGAATAAATTTAACTAAGAGCTGAATACTTTAAAAAATTGATGAAAGAAAATTATGACAAAACAAAGAAATGAAAAGACATTCTATGCTCATGGATTGGAAGAAGAAATATTGTTGAAATGTCCGTACTACCCAAAGCAATCTACAGATTTAAGGCAATCCCTATCAAAATACCATTATTTTTTCACAGATATAAAAAAACAATGCTAAAATTTGTGTGGATTCAAAAACGACTCCAAAAAGTGAAAGCAATCTTAAGAAACAAAATTGGGTGAATCATAATTCCAGACTTCCAGTAGTAATTTGATTACTACTATGTTGTGCAGCTGTAGTAATCAAAACAGTATGGTACTGTCACAAAAATAGACACATAGATCAATGGAATAGAATAGAAATCTCAGAAATAAACCCACAATTATAGAGAAAATTAATCTTTGACAACTGAGTCAAGAATATGCAATGGGAAAAAGAGTCTTCAGCAAATGGTGTTGGAAAAACTGGACAGCTACATGCAAAAGAAAGTGATTGACTTTCTTTCGCCATGCACAAAAATAAACTCAAAATGGATTACGGACTGAAATGTAAGATCTGAAACCATGAAAATCATAGAAGAGAGTGCAGGCATTAATTTCTCTGACATTTGCTGTAGCAACATCTTTCTAGATGTTTCCTGAGGCAAGGCAAATGAAAGCAAAAAAATAACTATTGTGAAGACATCAAAATAAAAAGCTTCTGCACAGTGAAGAAAGCAATTTAAAAAAGACAACCTATGGAATGGGAGAAGATATTTGCAAATGACATATCTGATAAACCGTTAGTATCTGAAATATATAAAAACTGATACAAATCCACACCCAAAAAGCAAATAATTCAAATAAAAATGGAAAGAAGGGGAGCCTGGATGGCTCAGTGGGTTCAGCATTCAACTTCGGCTCAGGTCATGTTTTCATGGTTCATGAGTTCAAGCCCCACATCAGGCTCTGTGCTGACAGCTCAGAGCCTAGAGCCAGCTTTGGATTCTGTGTCTCCCTCTCTCTCTCTGCCCCACCATCACCCCCCTCTCAAAAATGAATAAACCCTAAATTATTTTTTAAAAATGTAAAGAACACATGAAAAAACATTTCCTGAAATAAGACATCCAGATGGCCAACAGGCACATGAAAACACGTTTAACATCACTCATCAGGGAAATGCAAATCAAAACTACAATGAGATGTCACATCACACCTGTCAGAATGGCTAAAATTAAAAACTTAAGATACAAAAAGTATTGACAAGGACGTGGAGAAAAAGGAATCCTCTTGCACTGTTGGTGGATATTCAAAATGACACAACCACTGTTAAGACACTATTATGGTTCCTCCAAAATTAGAAATAGAACTACCCTGCAATCCAATAATGGAGCAACTGGATAATAATGAAAGAATACAAAAGCACAAATTCAAATGGATACATGCACCCCAATGTGTATTGCATCATTATTTACAATAGCCAAATTATGGAAGCAGCCCAATTGTCAAAGAATAAATGACTAGAGAAAGAAGATATGAAATGTGTGTGTGTTTGTGTACATATATGCATATCAATTTCATCATGTTCTCTATAGTTAAGAGTTTGTTTCTTAGTTTATCATTCTCTTGCTCTTTTTTTTCCTTTGCTTGCTTCGTTTCATAAATTCCACATATGAGTGAAATCATATGGTATTTGTCTTTCTCTGACTGACTTATTTCACTTAGCATTATACTCTGTAGCTCTATCCATGCTGTTGAAAATGGTAATATTGTACTCTTTATGGCTAAATAATGTTCTATTGTATACATATATACTACAACTTCTTTATTCACATATTAATGTACACTTGGGTTGCGTCCATCATTTGAATATTGTAAATAATGCTGCAATAAACATGAGGATTCATGTATCTCTTTAAATTGGTGGGGTTTTTTTGTATTTTTTATGTTAATACCCAGAGGTGAAATTCCTGAATGATAGTGTAGTTCTATTTTTAACTTGACTTCCATACTGTCTTCCACAGTGGCTGCACCAATTTGCATTCCCATCAATAGTGCAAGAGGGTTCCTTTTACTTCACAACCTTGCCAACGCTTGTTTCTTGTGTTCTTCATTTTAGCCATTAAGTGGTGATATTGTAGTTTTGATATACATTTCTCTGATGATGACTTATCTCGAGGATCTTTTCATGTGTCTGTAGGCCATCTGGATGTCTTACATCCAGATGAAACTGGATGAAAACGTCTGTTCATGTCTCTTTCCATTTTTAATTGAATTATTTATTTTGTGGGTGTTGAGTTGCATTAGTTCTTTATATATTTTGAATACTAACACTTTATAGGATATGTCATTGCAAATATCTTCTTCCATTCAGTAGGTCTTTTTTTTTGTTTTATTGATTGTATCCTCTTCTGTGCAGAAATATTTTATTTTGATGCTGCCCCAATACTTTATTTTTGTTTTATTTACCTTGCCTCAGGACACATTTTTATTCAGTTCCGTTGATCTATGTGTTTATTTTTGTGCCAGAACCATATACATTTGATTACTACAACTTTGTAACATACCTTAGTGTCTATGATTGTGATACTTTCAGCTTTGATTTCTTTTTCAAAATTGCTTTGGTTAGTCAGGGTCTTCTGTAGTTCCATATAAATTTTAAGATTGTTCTAATTCTGTGAAAAATGCTCTTGGTATTTTGATAGGGATTGCTTTAATGTGTAGACTGCTTTGAATCTTATAGACATTACAACAATATTTGTTCTTCCAACTCATAAACATTGAATGCCTTTCTATTTCTTTGTTTTGTTATCAATTTCTTTCATCAATGTTTTATAGTTTTCAGAGTACAGGTCTTTCACTTCTTTGGTTAGGTTTATTCTTAGATATTTTTGGTGTAATTGCAAATGGGATTGATTTCTTAATTTTTCTGCTGCTTCGTTATTGCTGTATAGAAATGCAACAGATTTCTGTACATTGTGTATCCTGTGACTTTATTGAATTTATGTATCAGTTCTAGAAATTTTTTTGGTGGGGCCTTTAGGGTTTTATATAAAGAGTACCATGTCATCTGCAAATAGTGAAAGTTTTAATTCTCCCTTACCAATTTGGATTCTTTTTATCTCTTTTGTTGTTTGATTGCTTTTTTGTAGGATCTCTAATGTCATGTTGAACAAAATTGGTGAAAGTGGATCGTGCTATTTACTAGCTCCTTTACATGTAACATTAGGTTATTTATTTGAGTTTTTTCTTACTCCTTGAAGTACACCTATACTGTTGCAAACTTCCCACTTAGAATAGCTTTTTGTTGCATCCCAAAGATTTTGGACTGTTGTGCTTTGGACTGTTGTTTCCATGTAGTTTATTTTTTCTTTGATTTCTTATTTGACCTATTCACTGTTTAGTAGCTTGTTGTTTAAACTTGATGTATTTATGGTATTTCCAATTTTTTTTTTTCCCGTGGCTGGTTACTAGTTTCATAAACTTGTGGTCTGAAAAGATGCATGGTATGCCTTCAGTCTTTTTTGATTTTGTTGCAGCTTGTTTTTTGGCCTAATATGTGGTTTATTCTGGAGAATATTCCATGTCCACTTGAAAAGAATATATTCTCTTGTCTTACGATGCAATATTCTGAATACATTGTTAAATCCATCTGGTTTAGTGTGCCATTCAAAGCAACTCTTTTTTTATTGATTTTCTGTTTGTATGAACTGTCCATTCATGTAAGAAGGGTATTAACGTCCCCCACTATTTTTGGATTACTATTGATTAGTTTGTTTATGCTTGTTATTAACTGTTTTATGTATTTGGATACTCCCATGTTGGATACATAAATATTTACAATTGTATAACAATTCTTGTTATATTATTATATATATCAAATTTTATACATATATATATAACAATTTTTGTTCGTTACTTTTATTATTATACCATGTCCTTCTTTATCTCTGTTTACAGACATTATTTTAAGTATTTTTATGATATAAATATTGCTAGTTCAGCTTCCTTTTGACATCCATTTGTATGATAAATATCTCTAGATACTTCACTTTCAATCTACAGGTATCTTCTAGTCTGAAATGAGCATCTTTTAGACAGCATTTGAAAGGGTCTTGCTGGAGAGGAGGGAAGATGGCGGCGTAGGAGGACGCTGGGCTCACCGCGGGTCCTGCTGATCACTTAGATTCCACCTACACTTGCCTAAATAACCCAGAAAACCACCAGAGGATTAGCAGAACGGAGTCGGGAGTCACCGGAGCTAAGCGCAGACGAGAGGCCCACAGAAGAGGGTAGGAAGGGCGGCGACACGGTGCACGCTCCACGGACTGGCGGGAGGGAGCCAGGGCAGAGGGGAAGCTCACCAGCCAAGCAGAGCCCCCGAGTCTGGCTTGCAAAAAGCGGAGGGGCCTGATGGACTGTGTTCCGACAGCAAGTGCGACTTAGCGTCTGGGAGGTCCTAAGTTAACAGCTCTGTTCAGAAAGCGGGAAGGCTGGAGGACAAAGGGAAGGAGAGCTGCTGAGCCCCCGGACGACAGAGCTCAGTTTGGTGGGGAACAAAGGCGCTCGCCAGCGCCATCTTCCCCGCCCATCCCCCAGCCCAAATCCCAAAGAGAACCAGTTCCTGCCAGGGAACTTGCTCGCTCCTCGCAAAACCCAACTCTGCGCTTCTGCGGAGCCAAACCTCCGGCAGTGGATCTGACTCCCTGCTGCTGCCACAGGGCCCCTCATGAAGTGGATCACCTAAGGAGAAGCAAGCTAAGCCTGCCCCTCCTGCCCCTGTGCACCTTGCCTACCCACCCCAGCTAAGACGCCAGATCCCCAGCATCACAAGCCTGGCAGTGTGCAAGTAGCCCAGACAGGCCACCCCACCCCACAGTGAATCCCGCCCCTATGAGAGGGGAAGAGAAGGCACGCACCAGTCTGACTGTGGTCCCAGCGGTGGGCTGGGGGCAGACATCAGGTCTGACTGCGGCTCCGCCCACCAACTCCAGTTATACACCACAGCACAAGGGAAGTGCCCTGCAGGTCCTCACCACGCCAGGGACTATCCAAAATGACCAAGCGGAAGAATTCCCCTCAGAAGAATCTCCAGGAAATAACAACAGCTAATGAGCTGATCAAAAAGGATTTAAATAATATAACAGAAAGTGAATTTAGAATAATAGTCATAAAATTAATCGCTGGGCTTGAAAACAGTATAGCTGACAGCAGAGAATCTCTTGCTACAGAGATCAAAGGACTAAGGAACAGTCACGAGGAGCTGAAAAACGCTTTAAAAGAAATGCATAACAAAATGGAAACCACCACGGCTCGGATTGAAGAGGCAGAGGAGAGAATAGGTGAACTAGAAGATAAAGTTATGGAAAAAGAGGAAGCTGAGAAAAAGAGAGATAAAAAAATCCAGGAGTATGAGGGGAAAATTAGAGAACTAAGTGATACACTAAAAAGAAATAATATACGCATAATTGGTATCCCAGAGGAGGAAGAGAGAGGGAAAGGTGCTGAAGGGGTACTTGAAGAAATAATAGCTGAGAACTTCCCTGAACTGGGGAAGGAAAAAGGCATTGAAATCCAAGAGGCACAGAGAACTCCCTTCAGACGTAACTTGAATCGATCTTCTGCACGACATATCATAGTGAAACTGGCAAAATACAAGGATAAAGAGAAAATTCTGAAAGCAGCAAGGGGTAAACGTGCCCTCACATATAAAGGGAGACCTATAAGACTCGTGACTGATCTCTCTTTTGAAACTTGGCAGGCCAGAAAGAATTGGCATGAGATTTTCAGTGTGCTCGACAGAAAAAATATGCAGCCGGGAATCCTTTATCCAGCAAGTCTGTCATTTAGAATAGAAGGAGAGATAAAGGTCTTCCCAAACAAACAAAAACTGAAGGAATTTGTCACCACTAAACCAGCCCTCCAAGAGATCCTAAGGGGACCCTGTGAGACAAAGTACCAGAGACATCACTACAAGCATAAAACATACAGACATCACAATGACTCTAAACCCATATCTTTCTATAATAACACTGAATGTAAATGGATTAAATGCACCAACCAAAAGACATAGGGTATCAGAATGGATAAAAAAA
>NW_024417623.1:0-640 GCF_014898765.1 Herpailurus yagouaroundi | reverse complement strand
TTGGTGTCTACAAGAGACTCATTTTAGACCTGAGGACACCTTTAGATTGAGAGTGAGAGGATGAAGAACTATTTATCATGCTACTGGAAGCCAAAAGAAAGCTGGAGTAGCCATACTTCTATCAGACAAACTAGACTTTAAATTAAAGGCTGTAACAAAGATGAAGAAGGACATTATATAATAGTGACAGGGTCTATCCATCAGGAAGAGCTAACAATTATAAATGTCTATGCGCCGAATCCCGGAGCGCCCAAATATATAAAACAATTACTCATAAACATAAGCAACCTTATTGAGAAGAATGTGGTAATTGCAGGGGACTTTAACACCCCACTTACAGAAATGGATAGATCATCTAGACACACGGTCAATAAAGAAACAAGGGCCCTGAATGAGACATTGGATCAGATGGACTTGACAGATATATTTAGAACTCTGCATCCCAAAGCAACAGAATAGACTTTCTTCTCGAGTGCACATGGAACATGCTCCAAGATAGATCATATACTGGGTCACAAAACAGCCCTTCATAAGTTTACAAGAATTGAAATCATACCATGCATACTTTCAGACCACAATGCTATGAAGCTTGAAATCAACCACAGAAAAAAGTCTGGAAAACCTCCAAAAGCATGGAGGT
>NW_024417622.1:0-5148 GCF_014898765.1 Herpailurus yagouaroundi | reverse complement strand
GGGCTGAGCTTCATCTCTCCTAAAGTCATGTGGTGGACTTTTGACCGCCTGAGCCTCCCCGCCCACCAGTGCCTCAGAAGTGACCTCGTCTGGAAACAGGGTCATCGTAGGTCATTAAGTGAGTATGAGGTCGTCAGGGTGGGCCCTAATCCTGTACGACTGGAGCCCTTTCACCAAGGGGGATCTGGAGACAGGCACAGAGAGAAGACAGCCGTGTGCGGGACGAGGAGGCGGCCTCGGGAGCACAGCCCTGCCGGCGTCGTGGTCTTGGGCGTCCGGGCTCCAGGACCGCGAGGGAACGCGTTTCTGTTGTTTGAGCCGCGCGCCTGTGTTGCTTCTTTACGGCGTAGCAAGGGACTGTGCGTGGTAATTCAGGTTACCGGTCGTCTGAGCGGGCCCCGTCCAACCACACGAGCCCTGTGGAAGCAGAACGTTTTCTCTGGCTGGAGCCCAAGAGGCAGAGCTTTGGGGCCCGGGGGAATTTGGCGCACCGTTCCTAGCTCTGAGGACGGGGGAGCCATGTGCCAAGGCGTGCGACGGCCCTTCATAAGCGAGCCGGTGACAGCCAGCGCGAGAAAGGGCGCGTCCTGCAGCCTCCAGGAACTGAGTCCTGCCGGTGGCTGGATGAGCTGGCGGGCGGAGGCTTGCCCAGAGAGTCCGGCCCTGCCTGATACGCGTCGGCCTCGTCAGCCTCGCGAGGCCCCACGGAAAAGCCGAGCTCGGAAGAGCCAAGCTAAACCCTGCTCAGACGTGAAGCCTACAGCACCGTGAGATGATAAAGGGGTTGCTTTAAGTGGTGACGTTGGCGATGATTTGTTAACACGGCAACGGCAGCCGATACACCTCTTTCCCGCAGAACATTCGCCGTCTGTGTGCGTCTGGGTGCCTCTTCCAGAGCAGCTCAGTCTGCCCCTCTGCCTCCGGTGTTCCTCACAGGCTGGCTGTCGGGTCCAAAGGCCGGGCAGACGATTTAGGTGAAGGGACATTTTAGGTGACACGTGGCCACACGCCTCCCGGTTTTCCCTCCACTGCGAGGATAGCTGGGTTAGGGACAGCAGCACAGCCCTGCACCTCACCCCTGCTGGCAAGAGGGACTTTGCAGATGTGATGCAGGTAAGGCTCTTCATGGGGGGCAGGGGACGCTCCTGGATGGTCGCTGTGGCCCAGTGCTGTCACAGGGTTCTCGGAAGAGGGAGGGGGAGGGGCTGAAGCAGAAGTCACAGCGGCGTGAGGAAGGGACCCTGAGAAGCTGGCAGAGGTGGGGGGTGTCCTCCCCCAGAGCCTCCAGAAGGAACCAGCCCTGCCCACACTTAGATTTTAGGCCTCTGAGCTCCGGACTACGAGACGGTAAATTTGTGTTGTTTTAAGCCAGTAAATTTGGGGTGATTTGTTACAGCAGCAGCAGGAAACCCATCCACCGTGTTGTAATCATTGCCTATCCTGATGCTCAGCTGCCCCTGCTGTGTCCGCTGAGAGCCCTGCCCGCTGGGTTCTGTACCTTTCCTCCCCAATTTTTTTTATTGTGAAAAAAACACATAACAAAATTTGCCACCTTTTTAAAAAAAATTTTTTTAAGGTTTATTTTATTTTTGAAGGAGAGAGAGACAGAGCGTGAGCAGGGGAGGGGCAGAGAGAGAGGGAGACACAGAATCCGAAGCAGGCTCCAGACTTCTAGCTGTCAGCACAGAGCCCGACACGGGGCTCGAACTCACAAACCGCGAGTTCGTGACCTGAGCCGAAGTCTGACACTTAACTGACTGAGCCACCCAGGCACCCCTAAAATTAATCATCTCAAGGGCACAGTTCAGGGGCGTCAAGTGCATTCACACTGTCGTGCAGCCGTCCCCCCGTCCGTCCCCAGAACATGTTCGTCTTCCCAGACTGGACTCTGCCCCGTTACACACGGACCCTCCCCTCCACCCCCAGCCCCACCCTCCCGCTCTCCGTGTCCGTGGCTCCGACTCCTCCAGGGCCTCCAGTGAGCGTCCACTCCTACAGGACGTGTCCCCCTGTGACGGGCTGACGTCACTCAGCACGGTGCCCTCCGGGTTCGCCCCCGTGGTAGCAGGTGCCGCGATGCCCCTCCCTTTTGAGGCTGACGTTCCCTGGTGTGGGCGACCACGTCTTACGTACCCATCCTTCTGTGGCCCGTCTGACGGACCCTTGGGTTGCTTCCGTGTTTAGCTGTTGTGGGTGACGCTGCCACGAACACGGGTGTGCAAATATCCGTTCGAGACCCTATTTTCAGTTCTGCGGGCATACGCCCCAAAGCGGAGCTGCTGGGTCACACGGTAATCCCGCTTCTCGGGAAGCCCCAGACCTTCCCACGATGCCTGCAGCGTCTCACGCTCCCGAAAACAGCACACGAGGCTCCCATCCCCCACACCGGTGCCGGCACCTTTATTTTCCATTGGTTCCAGAGCAGCCGTCCCGGTGAGTGCGTGCTGGTATCTCGTGGTCGTCTTGAGGTGTGTTTCCCCAGTGATCGGTGGCGTTGAGCATCTCTTCACGGGCTCATAGGCCCCCAGGCCGGAGCCTGGGAGGTCTAGCTGTGGTCCCGGGGACAGCCCGGGCGCCACCCCAGCCGGGCCATCAGCACACCCTCTGGTTCGCCTCTCACGGAGTGGGGCTGCGGGTGAGGACTCCCAGGACCCCGTGGGCACACACCGGTGTGGCTCGGGAGGGTGGAGGCAGGGGCCTCCCCTGGTTCCCCTGGGCACCGCTTCAGAAAGTCCGCGATGCCGGGCCTGCGCCCTAGACCTGCTGCTTCAGGGTCGCCCCTTGCTGCCTTCTGCCGTTTCCACATCTTGCTGGGTTCCGGAGGCTCCTGGGCCAGCCTGCCCACCTGCCCTCACACCTCCAGACATCATACCCGGACCCCGTGGGCCGTACCTGCCCTGGGGCGCCCCTCCGGCCCGGCCGCCCACTGAGTGCAACGCATGGGCGTCCGCCCCCCCCCCCCCCCACGAGACTGCGTCTGGTCAGTGCATGAAGGACTGATCGGTGGCCACCCCGTCTGCTCCTCCCCGTCTCGGGCGTCACCGCCCACCCATCCCCTCAGCCTTGATTGACGCCCCCCATCCAGTCCTCCAGAAGCCTGGCTGCCTCCACTTCAGACACCCTGGACTGGGCCTGGCCTCGTCCCTATCGTCACAGGGATGTGAGGTGACGCCCCCCACCCCCCCCCCCCAGGACAGCCGTCCTACAGCAGGAGCCGAGCGGCGTTTATAGCGCTCCAGGCAAGGGCGCTCGCTCTTGTCCGCCCTCCCACCACGGCCATGGGCCGGAGGTCGCCCGACCCCAATGGGAGTGGGCAGTTTGCGACTCCCCTCACGGTGCGCCACAGCCGGGGAATGAGGCGCCTCGGGCCGCTGCCCGTGCCCAGGGCCGGCTCTCCTGCACGGCCAGGGGACACGGCACCGGCCGGAGGCTAAAGTGGACGACCGTTTTCCAAACGAATCCGTCCTTATGTAAGTGACACGGCGGCCAGCTGGAAAGGCCTCCGCCACCAGCTCCCGGACGCAGCACTGACGACTGCCTGGTGGTCCTTCCACGCACGTCAGCCGGTTTCTCTCGTTAGGGCGCGTCATACAAAATGTTGGAGAAGCCTTGCCTTGTCACCTGACACTTATCCTGGACCCCAGAAGCCATCACTACTCTCAGAGTGCAGGACTGCAGCAGCCACGGCGGACTCGGCAGATGGGCTGGCCCGAGAGGCGGGCGCCGCCACCTGGAGCCTCGGGTGGGCCGCAGCAGCCGTCGAGGAACATGAGCTCGTGTCTGTCTGGGCAGAAGTGCATCCTGAGGGCCCTGCGGCTCCCGGCACCTCCTGGGGAGCCCAGCGAGCAGCCCGGACGTCCGGCCCTTCTCCGCTACTGACCGGACCTGGGGAGCCTGGCCCTGCCTGGGGACGGTGCCCGGACCCCAGAGCCACAGCTGTGGGGACGCCGCCTGTGCCCGCGGCCCCGCTCGCCGCGTGCCGCGTGCACCACCGCGTGTGGCTCGCTCGCCAGCGAGCCCCGGAGCTCTTCCAGCCGCTCCACGTCCCTCCACGGGAAGGGGGACAGGCGGCGGCCATCTCCTCGTCCTCTCCTCACGCAGGCAGGCAAGGGGCTTTGCCCACACAGATCCCTCCTGTCTCCAGGGCAGATTCCTAATGGAAACACGGTCAGGGGGATGCTGCTGTGGGGGTTTGCTGAGGCCACCGAACGGCTCCGCACCAGCTGTCCCTGCCTCGCGATCTGGGGAAGGGCCAGGCGGGGGCTGGGTGCCCTGGGCCCACCTGCCTCCCACAGACCTCCCGTAAGCCCAGGCCCTGGTGGTTTACTGGGTCACGCAGGTGGGGTGAAGAAACGGGCAGGCCAGGCAAGCTGGAGCCTCTGGTCTAGATGTCAGGGTTCGGGCAGGTCAGGAGGGCCTGGAGCCGCTGGCCGCTGCGGGGGATAGCCATGCATCTCCGCACCCCTGCGCCCAGGGCACCCAGAGCCGGAACCTCGGTACCCCCAGCACCAGCACCTGCTGGCTGTTACCTGGGTGAGCCACCTCACCTCCCGGGTCCTCGATCCATTTCTCCCTGCCTCGGTCTCCGGGGGAAGCCACCTCCTGCTTCGGTGCCTCAGTCTCCCCACTCTGCGAAAACGAAATCTTCACTGTCTCCTTGAGTTGCTCGTGTTCAGTGAGGTGATCAGAGCCGTCCCCAGCCGGGCGTGGGGTGTGTACAGGGCTCCACAAAGCAGCCGCTTTGTCCAACATGGAGCCGAGCTTGGCAGATGAGCACTGCTTGCTTGGTGAGTCCCCCCACGGACTTCCGGATAGCCCTGGGAGGTAGGGAATGGGGGCGCGGCGGGGGTGGACCCACCCAGCCTGAGCAGGCACCAAGAACGGGGCCTGGAAGGCGGGCACCGCTCTGCGCAGGCCATCGGAGCCCCACCTGGGTCGCCTGGACCCGGAGGCCGACTGTGACTTGGGCGCGCGGCTGCGCACCGAGGCTCCCGGGGCTCCGGCAGCGCCTGCCTGCGGAGGTGAGTGGCCGAGAACCACCAGCTGTCACAGCGCCACTACTGCTCCCCTCCCCCAGCGCCGCCGTGACTGTCGTGATTCTTACTACTACTTCCGTTATAAGGCGGCCCGGCAGCCGGCACCGAGACC
>NW_024417621.1:0-1831 GCF_014898765.1 Herpailurus yagouaroundi | reverse complement strand
GAATGTTCTTTTCCAGATTCTCCATGGCTGGCTCCTCCTTGTCATCTGTGTGTTGGCTCAAGAATTCTCTCCTCACAGGAGATATCCCTGTCTTCCCTGACCATCTGCATTAGTCAGGGCTCTCCAGAGAAAAAACCAGTAATATCTCTATCGGTCCATCCATCCATCCACCCATCCATCCATCCATTCATCCATTTATCCATCCATCCATCCATCTGTCTGACCATCCATCCATAAATCCACCCATCCATCCATCCATCCATTCATCTGTCCATCTGTCCATTTATCCATCCATCCATCCAACCACCAATTTTGCAATCCACCCACCCATCCATCCATCCATTCATCCATCCATCCATTTGTCTGATCATCCATGCATCCATCCATCTACCTGCCCAACCATAAATTCATCCATCTGTTCATCCTTCCACCCATCCATCCATCCATCAATCCATCTATTCATCCATTTATATATTCATTCATCCCTTCACCAACCAACCATACATCCATTCATCTATTGCCTACTATCTATCATCTATCTATCTCTATCATTTAACTATTTATATGTATTATCTATGTATGTATGTATGCATGTATCTATCAATGATCTGTGTGCACACGTGCATACACACACACACACACACACAATTTATTTTGAGGAATTGGCTCATGTGACTATCAGGTTCACAAGTCCAATATTGATGGGACACATCAACTCCATGCTATCTTTAGAATGTGAGTTTCAAAGATCATGTCTGTGTTGTCACAGTCTGGAACCACAGGTGCTCAAACAAAAAAATATCAATGTATTAAAAACAAAAGGAAGGAAATTAATCCCAGGGCAGAAGAAAGGGAGAAATTGGCATGAAAAACATGACAAGAAGGACATAAAGGCGGGTGGGCGGGCGTCTGGTCAGAGGTCACCTAGTGAGGCTGGGACACCTAGTGAGTGGTGAGAATTTTTGAGTCTCCCATTGACAGAGGTGCCTGACATGCTGGAAGGAGCAGGGGTGCTGTGAATCTATTTCCCCTATATTCAGGGAATGGGGAGGTGGGGATCACAGGTCCTGGGGTCTTAGGGGAAATGGGCTGAGAAGGGGTGACTGCCAGGCTCAGGGATTTTCCCGTGATGACCTCATCTAGAGTCAGGAACTGGATCCCACCCTCTATAGACCAAGACTTACTAGTGGTGTTATTAATCAGAAGAGGCATCCAGGGGCCCAGTTCCGATCAGCAGACAGTGAAACCACTTGCCTGTGGCTGCTGCCCCCCATGCAGCTCAGGTGATGCTGCGACCACAATATCCCCTGAACCGCCCCCCCCTTCAGCCCTTGATTGCTGACTCATTCCTTCCCCTCCCTGGCTCACTGATCGACAGTGCTGCAGATGAGGGGCAAGTGGGGAGAAGGGGAGTACAGGTGGGGAGAGAGGTGAGGAGGCAGAGGATCCAGGTGGGAGGAAGGTGAGGAGGCGGAGGGTCCAGGTGGGGAGGCAGGTGAGGAGACAGGATCCAGGTGGGGATGAAGGTGAGGAGGTGGAGGACGAGGTGGGAAGAAGGTGAGGAGGGGGAAGATCCAGGTGGGAGGAAGGTGAGGAGGTGGAGGATCCAGGTGGGAGGAAGATGAGGAGGCAGAGGGTCCAGGTGGGAGGAAGATGAGGAGGCGGAGAATCCAGGTGGGAGGAAAGTGAGGAAGGGAAGGATCCAGGTGGGGATGAAGATGAGGAGGGGGAGGATCCAGGTGGGGATGAAGGTGAGGAGGCAGAGGACTGTGGAGCCCTTATGTGTAATGATGCTGATGAGGGCTGGGGTAAAGCAGGTGAGGATACTGGG
>NW_024417620.1:0-5849 GCF_014898765.1 Herpailurus yagouaroundi | reverse complement strand
TCCGCCCCTTCCTGCTGGTGGCTTCCCAGCGTGGCGTCCGCCTTTACCACCTGCTGCGCCAGGAGCTCACCAAGAAGCTGAGACCGAACTGCAAATGGGTGTCCAGCCTGGCGGTGCACCCCGCAGGTGAGGGTGTTGGGGGGGGGGTGTTGGGGGGGGTTGTTGGGGGGGAGCGTGCACCCCACAGGTCCTCACGACCCCATCTGCTCCCAGGGGACAATGTCATCTGTGGCAGCTATGACAGCAAGCTGGTGTGGTTCGACCTGGACCTTTCCAGCGAGCCGTACAGGGTACTGAGGTGAGGCGCCTATGCGGGTGTGGGTGCTGGCCTGTCCCTCCCCTGCCCTAGCTTGCCCTCACCCAGCCCCCGCCCTGCAGGCACCACAAGAAGGCCCTGAGGGCTGTGGCCTTCCATGCCCGGTACCCGCTCTTTGCATCTGGCTCCGACGACGGGAGCATCATCGTCTGCCATGGGATGGTGTACAAGTGAGTGCTAGACCTGCCCCGCCCCCCGCCGCCGCCTGGGGGCTGCGCTTCCCTGACCCGAGTCCCTCTCCCCTCCCCCACAGTGATCTGCTGCAGAACCCACTGCTGGTGCCTGTGAAGGTGCTGCGGGGGCACACGCTGACCCGAGACCTGGGCGTTCTGGACGTGGCCTTCCACCCCACCCAGCCGTGGATCTTCTCCTCCGGGGCCGACGGCACTGTCCGCCTCTTCACCTAGGCCACCCTGCGTCCCCAGGCGCACGTGTGTTCGGGACCCTTAATAGAGGTGTTCGTTCTCCCTGCTGACCAGTGGTGTGACCTTGACTTGGGCTTCCTGACCAGCTCCCACCCCCCCACCCCATAGCTTGGGGCCTTTTTCGCCTGGTGCGCAGGGGCACCCCACTGACCCACCCCACAAGGGCAGGCTACGTCCTGGCACGCCTACGCCAGCTGCTGAGGAGCGGATGGCTTTATTGGAAACCAGGGGTTACAGCAGCTTGCCTGCCCTCCCGGCCTCCATTCCTTGTCTGGAATGGCAGGGGTTGGACCCTTGGTAGCAGGGAGCTCCTCAGGGCCCCATCGTGGGGGTTCAGGCGCAGACCCGGGCTGGCACTGCCGCGGGAGCCTCAGGCGAACTTGACCAGGCGCCCCAGGGTCTCGGCAGCCTTCGCGCGCACCAGGGGGGCTGGGTCCTTGAGCAGGAGCTGCAGCGCTGGGGGACGGGGAGCCACTATCAGGGTGTCCCGGCCCCGCCCCCTTCCCGGTGCCTGGAGCCTGGGGGGCCAGGACCCCATGGTGCACCCCCGCCTTGTGCGGGGGGCCACCCGCCCACCGCCCTCCTAAGACAGGCCTCTGCCGGGAGCGCCTGGGAGCCAACGGAAAGATAGTTTTTCCTTTTTTAGTGTTTTTTAAGCTCTTTTGGAACAGTTAAGAAGTTTCCGTGAATTACTAGAGACGATGAGGTCACCAGTGACAGGGGAAAAATCCTTGAAATCCAGGAAAATCACTTAGTCCCCTGGTGCCCACAGGTCAGGGAGGCCCCTTACAGGCGGCAGGTTGGGGGGGGCGGGGCCGGGTCGGGGCTCAGCAGCCAACAGGTTGGGGGGGCGGGGCCGGGGTGGGGCTCACCTGCCGTGATCTGCTCCAGGTCCACCTGTGGCTGGTGCTCCGGCTCTGCGTGCAGTACCAGGAACCCTGCGGCAAGGGCAGGGCAGGGTCAGGGTAGGGCAGGGGCTCACACAGGTAGAAGGGGACGGTGGGGCAGGGCTCACCCATGAGCATGGGGGCGGCAGCACGGACGTCCTCCCAGCTGCTCTTGAAGTAGAAGAGGCTGGTGGCCGCCAGGCGGCCCAGCAGTTCCGGGAAGTGGTACATCTGCACAGAAGGCCTTCGGTCTCGGTCCCGGGCCCCCGGCCCCCTCCCCGGTACCCAGTGCACCCCACCCTCACCAGGAGCTTGCAGGTGGCGTTGAGGAACTCCCCGAAGTGCAGGCCCCGGCCCTCCTGTAGGTGCTTCTGGAAGACGGCCGCCAGCTCTTCATGCTGCAGGTTGGGGCCGCACAGGCGCAGGGCGAACCTGCAGGCCTGCAGGGCGTGAACTTGAGTCCCGGACCCGTGAGCGGGGCCCGGCTCGCTCGTCCCCGCCGGTGACTCACGTTGGTCACAGGGGCTTGGGGATCCTGCAGGTGCAGCAGCAGGGGCACCAGCCCAGCAACAACCTGCTCCAGGAAGACGTCTTCACAGCCCCCGTGGCACACCTGGTTGAGGTGCCCGAAGAGGCGGATGGACGCAGAGCGGAGCTCCGTCTTCTCCTGGTGGGGTGGGGTGGGGTGGGGTGGGGCGGGGCGGGGCGGGGTGGGGCAGGGTGGGAGGGCAGGTGTCAGCCAGCGCGGGGCTTCGGGCCCCCTCCCTGGGCCACCCTCCTTGTCCCTGTGGCACGGGCGCCTGGGGACTGACCGAGACAGGCTGGCATGGGGAGCAGCTCCAGGCTGAGACCAGCCCTGAGCTCTAGGGGTGGGGTGGAGGTGGGGGTGCCACGGCCTGCGGGGGCCCGGGGAGCAGGCTCCAGGCCGCCTGGCAGGGGTGGGGGGAGGGGGGAGGCCGACCGGCCTGTCGGAGCCCCTGCACCCTGCCCGGCCTACGCTGTCGAAGAAGGGCCGGATCCGGATGGCAACGTGCAGCAGCACGGAGCGCAGGTCCTGGCGCTTCACCAGCTCCAGGAGCCTTGCCAGGCCCACCATGGCCTCCAGGGCCACCAGGCTGTGAGGGTCGTCCCTGTCGTCCAGCCCGCCGATCATGGCTGTCAGGAGCTGGGGGCCGTGGGCCTGCACCTGGGGGTGCCCCACACTCAGCTGTCACGGGGCCAGGGGGACTCGCCTCCCCACCCCGCAGGCTCGCCCCCACTGTGCTGCTCAGTGGGCCACCTCCCTGAAGGTCCCCGCTGCCCACACGGTGTCTGTCTGGGTCTCCCTGCCCACCGCGGCTCTTCTGTCCCTAAGCCACAGGCAGGGCAGCGGGGGCTGGAGGGGGCGGGGTGCGGTGACTGCCCTGCCCACTCACCTTCTCCGGGGAGCTGGAGGCGATGTTGGCCAGGCCTCGCAGCACCAGCCGCCGCACGCTGGCACTCGTGTCCTTCTGCCGCGCTGCCAGGTTGTCCAGCAGCGACTCCAGAAGCATCAGGTCGTTCACCACGTTGCTGTTGAGCAGCTGAAGGCAGAGGTGCTGTGACCACCTGCCACTGACCCTCCCCAAGCCCCCTCCCCCACCCCCAGGGCTCGCCCCAGCCCGGCCGGTCCGGGCTGCCTCTGCAGCGGCGCCTGCTCCCCGCCACCGGGCAGCTCACACGCACGAGGAGTGGACGTGGCAGAGGCCAACTCAGGGCCTCCCTTGGTTCTCTCCAGTTCCTGACCCTGGCCACACCCCAGCTCCCAATGCTGTGGCCTTTGGGCAAGTCTTGGCATTGTCGGCCACAAGGGGGCATCCAAGGGAGGCTCGGGCCTTGTGGCTGCTGGTGCGTCCCCCCTGAGGGCCCAGCACAGACCGCACAGCCCAGGCCTCCACTGAACAGAGTGGGATTGTCACCAGGCCTGGCCTGGCGGCCTCTGGACCCAGCAGCGCCAAGCGGGAACTGGGCGATGGCCCTGGCTGGGGAGGCCGGTGCGTGCCTGTGTGGAGGGGGCTTCCTTCCCCACCCTCCCAGGCCCTCAGCAGATCGGAACAAGTGACAAGTACCTCGGCCAGGAACGCCGTGGAGGTGACCCTCTGGATCTCATACACACTGCTCTGTGTGCACACGAGCGCCTTCATCACCAGGGGCAGCCGGGGGCCTGCACACTTGGCCATGGCGCTGTGGAAGGAGGCCACACAGCACAGGTGCTGGGACCTCGGGCTGCTCCGAAGCCACCCAAGCCAACGTGGACCCAAGGGGTTGCCCCCACCTCCCAGCCCGCTTGGTCAAGGGCCCTGGCCCTTAAGGCCCTCGCCCCAGGTGCTGAACCCTGAATAGCCTCCCTCCCTAGTATCCTAGCCCACCTCACCAGGCCTCCGTAGAGGGGCCTTCCCGCTGCCCCCCACCCCGAGACTGTCAACGTGGCCAGAAGCTCAGAGCTGCGTTGGAGGCCTCTCCGCTTCCACGCACGTGCCAGAGGCCCCAAGCTGGGCTCACTGGCTCCCAGGTGCCCCTAAATATCTGCTGTCAGAGAGCCTGGCCTACTGTGCCTCAGCGGTGCTGGAGCCTGTGTGCAGGGGCACGGCCCCCTTACCTGGCCAGCCGGGTGACCCCCTCCTCGTGTCCTGCTGAGGTCCTGAGCAGCTGCCAGCCCCCCTCCAGCTCCACACGCCGCACCACGTCCTCATTACCCCCCCGGAGCAGCATAGCCTGCAGAGCATCCACCGCGCAGCTGCGGGACACGCGGGGGTGGGTTTGGGGGGCGGGGTGAGGGCGGCAGAGGCCCCGTGTGTCCCTCTGCTCCGTACCATACGCACAGACCCGTGCTCTTGGGGAGCAGCCTCCCCTCCTCTCTGGTCTCAAGCTGCTGAGACATCTGGCCACCCATCCCCCACGATGGGCAGCGTCCCCAAGACCCTCTGGAAGCAGGCAGGGCCCTCCGGCACTTTTAGGGTAACAACCAACAGCTTTTGTCCCTTGCTTTAAAGACCTTCATTAATTAAACTAAGACAAGAAGAAAAAGAAAACAAAATCATTAACAAAAATGAACCCAAGAGACAGATCGGCGTCTGACTCTTCTTGCCTGGGCAGCACGGAGCCTTCGGATGAGTGCCTGGGAAACCCAGTGTCGGTGGGCAGGGCGGAGCAGGGTCTCCAAAGGCCTGGGGCTGTGACTGCACCACAGACGTGTCCGGCCTCAGACATGCCCGACACCCTGAGAATCAGGCTCTGTTCCTGCACCTAAGTCCCCTGCTTTCGCGTGCGCACAGCCACACCCACCCTGGGACACCCCGGAGCCCAAGGAGGGGACCACAGATGGGGCTCTGTGCCAGTGAGGAAGGGCCTCCCACCTGGGAGCCAGGATGTGCCCGGCTCCCTCTAGAAACTCGGCCAGGGCTGGGCTGACCCTGCTGCTGTGCCTGCTCCCACAGCCCTGCCAGGCACTTGGCTCTCCTGTCTCCCCGGTTGGTGGGGGCTGCGCCCACGGGGCCCAGCTGGGGCACGCGGGGCTGGCGGCGGGCAGGCCGCAGGGGCACGGCCCATGGTCCCGGGTCGGGGGTGGGGGGTTGGGGGGTGGGGAGCAGCATCGGTCTGGCACCCGGGAGAACCTCACACCAAAGCCCGAGGCCCGAAGAGAGCTCGTCGGGGCTCTCGGAACCCCACGTGGGGAGCCTTGGGGCCACAGCAGCCCTGGCCCGGTGTTGACCTCGCCCCTGCGAGTGGCCACCTCTCACTCCAGGCCTCACGCCGGCCTCCAGATGCGTGTGGCCCCGCACCGCCGGCCCTGGGAGCTCCCGGCCCAGGGTGGACGCTTGACCTGATGCGGCCAGCAACCGAGGAAGGGGCATCCACCAGGTGGCCTGCCTTTGACCAAGACGGCTCATTTAGGGCGATTTTTGGCTACAGCCAATCTAAAGTGGGGAGATGCAGGTTTGGCTGAGAAGGCGCCTCCCTGGCTCGTCCACCCCGCTGCCCGGAGCTCTTACGGATGCGGCCCGTACCGTGGCCTGACGGGCCTCCTCTACCTGCGCCTGGCTCTGCGCACGTCTCAGCTCAGGGGGTGGCAGCCCAGGGACCCCGCTGAGGGCTCACGAGCCGTGGCGTGCAGTCCGGGCGGTGTCTGCCAGCGCATTCGCATTTTCTGCTTGGTCTGCGCAGAGCCGGGCGGGCTCCGGGCTCCGGCACGCGGCCCCTCCC
>NW_024417619.1:0-2740 GCF_014898765.1 Herpailurus yagouaroundi | reverse complement strand
GGGGGGGTCGGGAGGGGTGGGGGGTCCGGGACGCGCCGGCGCCGCGCGGGACCCGGGGAGGCGCACAGCTCGCTTACCTGGTAAGTAATACAGTGGCGGCTTCAATCCAAACATGATTCAAATTAGAATTCCATAGTGGCCAGAGAGGGATGAAGACGGTAAAAAAAAAAAAAAAAAAAAAAAAAAAAAAAAAAAAAAAATTTTTTTTTTTTTTTTTTAACCCAGCAGTGAGACAAAAAGGGCCGTCCAAGCCCAGGCGCTCAAAAATGTCCAAAACAATAAAATAAAGACAGAAGAGAGATCCCGAGAGCGACGGAGAAAAATGTCTTTCTCTTCCCTTTTTTCCCCCTCCCTAAGATGATGAAAAGGCTCTCTCTCGGGCCAGCGCCCGGGCAGTTTCGGCCACCTCGGCCCGGGCAGATCCACAATGGGGTGACTGACGACCGAGGACGGGCCGGAGCCTCCACGGCTGCCCGGTGTCTTCGCCGCGTGTGTATTTTCTGCCTTTTGGACTTGAGATGCAAATAAAAAAAGGAGGGGGGCGCACGGCGGAGGGAAGCAGGCGGGAGAGCGGAGAGGAGCGCGAGAAAAATAAAGGGGGGAGGTGAGGGTGATGAAATTGGGGGGTTAAGATCTTCAGGGATTACTCATTTGAAAGAAAAAAAGGAGAGAGGAGAGGGAGAGAGAGAGAGAGAGAGAGAGAGAGAGAGAGAGAGAGAAGCAGCCCCAAGACGTGCGAGTAGCAATCTCTCCTCCATTCAGCCATTTGAATGTCAAGGGCGAGGGTCAAGGGACCTGTTTCCAACAGGGTTTCACGTTCAGAACCAGAAGGAAAAAGGAAGGGGGGGGGCGGCGGGAGGGGGTATCTCTTGTTGCCAAGGAGAAATCGGCTTTGTTTTCGTTTCCCCTTAGCTACTGGGTGAGGAGGGGCGGGGTGGGGGAAGAGGAGGAGGGGGCGAGCGAGAGAGGGGAGAGGAGAAAATTAATACCCAAACAGCCAAGAAGTACCGAGGGGGAGATTTCTTCTCGTAAATAAAAGAGGCAGCGATTGCAAACAAGTCTCGGGCAGGAGAAAGCAGGCCGAGGAGCCGGCTCCCCTCCCCCTCTCGCCACCAACACCCCCCCCCAAACCTTTTTCTTTCTTTTTCTTTTTCTTTTTCTTTTTTTTTTTTTTTTTTGGTTATCTCCCCGGGCCGGCGTCCCACCACTGACTCAGAGAGCAGGGGTGGGGGAAGGAGGAGAAAGAACTCGCGGGGGCTCGGGCGCCCGGGCAGAAGGAGCAGGAGGAGGAGAGCGGGGAGGCGAGAGCGCACGGCGGTGGAGAGCCCCTCGATCAATTTTCATGCAAGAATCATTATCGGTAAATTGGAAAGCTGGCTGCCTGACAGCAGATTTGTCTCCCCTAATGAAAGCGAAAGGGTAGGGGCGCAGCGGCGGGCGGGCGGCTGCAGGCGGCGGCGGCTCCTTCCGTCTCTACGCGGCGTCTTCCAAGAGCTCCATGCTTTGCAGGGCGATAATAATAGTTTCACTTGCGAGCTTCCCCCAGCGCGGCCGCCGAGCCGGGCAGCGGATCCGTGCGGACTAGGATCGGGGCGCCGAGAGCTGGGCTCCCCTCTCCAAACGCGGGGAGGCTGCCGTTGCTGGCAGCGGGGCGCTCCGCTCTGCCCCAAAGCGGGGCCGTTTGCAAACAGTGGGCGGCTGCGGGCGCCGCCGGGCCCCCCTCGGCTGCCCAACTCTGCGCTCTGGCCGCCGGCCCGCCCTCCCCACCCACGGCTGACAGCTGCGGGAGCCGGAGTTCACCCGCCGCCGGGGCCTGGGAGGAGAATCCCCAAACCGTGCCCGGGGAGTGGGGCGGGGGAGCTCTGGCCCGCCTTTTGTGAACCCACGCGGGACTGCGGAAAGGCACACACCGCCCAGCCCGGGTGAGCTCCTAAGGCGGGCGGCTTCTTTCTCTCCTTTCCTCTTCCTCGCACCCCACCCTTAAAAATCCCTGTTGCAAGTGTGAGCAAATGCCTGATACCTTCTTCCACACTCTCCCTGCACTGGTGCATTATCAGATCCGGGAAGGCATGCTTCCAGGCAAATAGACCTAATAAATGCTATTACTGGGATTCTGCAAGCCCCGGCTGCACCATAGTAACGAGAGCCCTGGCTAATTTGCTTTAAGAGAACGATCAACTGCACCGAGTGTGTGTGAGTGACTGTGTGGAGTCTGTATCTCTCCTCCCCACGCCGCCTCTCTTTCACACCAGCTCAAGAAGGCCCCATGTGATAATTCCCCAAATCGAAGGGGAAAAAACCCTGCCGCCAAACCACATCCTGTGCGCTCATTGTCCAGCCCAGCGATTTTAAAGAGACAGGATCCCTTTACCCACGCCCCCACACACTCTTTAACGCACGCTGCAAAGCTGCCTCTGGATGTGACCGTTTATTTTCAAGCCCTTTCACCTTCCGAAGGGCCCCTCCGTGGCACAACCAGCCGGAATCGCGGCTGGGTGACACTGAGGGGTCACCTTTTGACCCCAAATACAACCATCCAGGTTGGAGGAACAGACCTGAGCCCGCAGGTACGCAGGGCGGGGCTCCGCGGTCACGCCAGGCTTGGGTTCCTGCCAACGCTCTCCAGCCACTGCGTAAATCAGGGGTCCCCAGCGGCAGCCCGGGGGTCCCTTCTAAACGCGGCGGCTTCAGATGACAATTGAACTCCCGGAATATGATACTCTAGAGGAGAGCTCCGGAG
>NW_024417618.1:0-1227 GCF_014898765.1 Herpailurus yagouaroundi | reverse complement strand
AAATGACCTATCAGATAAAGGGTTAGTTTCCAAAACCTATAAAGAACTTACCAAACTCAGCACCCAAAAAAACAAATAATCCAGTGAAGAAATGGGCAAAAGACATGAGTAGACACTTTTCCAAAGAAGATATCCAGATGGCCAACAGACACGTGAAAAGATGCTCAACATCACTCATCATCAGGGAAATACAAATCAAAACCGCGAGATACCACCTGATACCTGGGAAAAATTAACAACTGAGGCAGTAACAGATGTTGGCAAGGATGCAGAGAAAGGGGATCTCTTTTGCACTGCTGATGGGAATGCAAACTGGTGCAGCCACTCTGGAAAACAGTATGGAGGTTCCTCAAAAAATTAAAATAGAACTACCCTACCACCCAGCAATTGCACTACTAGGTATTTATCCAAGGTTACAAAAATGTTGATTCGAAGGGGTACATGCACCCCAATGTTTACAGCAGTGCTATTGACAATAGCCAAAGTGTAGAAAAAGCCCAAATGTCCAGCAACTGATGAATGGGTAAAGAAGATGTGGTGTATATATACAATGGAATATTACTCGGTGATCAAAAAGAATGAAATCTTACCATTTGCAACAACATGGATAGAACTAGAGTGTATTATGCTAAGTGAAATAAGTCAGTCAGAGAAAGGCAAATATCCTATGATTTCACTCACATGTGGAATTTAAGAAACAAAACAAATGAACATAGGGGAAGGGAGGGAAAAATAAGACAAAAACAGAGAGGGAGAAAAACCATGAGAGACTCTGAAATACAGAGAACAAACTGAGAGTTGCTGATGGGGTGGCGGGTGGGGGGGATGGGCTGAAGGGGTGAGGGGCATTAAGGAGGGCACCTGTTGGGATGAGCACTGGGTGTTATATGTAAATGATGAATCACTAAATTCTATCCCTGAAATCATTATCACACTATAGTGTGTTAAGTAACTTGGATTTAAATTTTTAAAAAAGAAAAAAGAAAAACTCTTACTACATTTTGATGAGCCTCTGGACTAGTGAACACATCCAAGTGCTGGCAGAGTGGGGCCCTGGAGAGCATGGCATCTCCGTGCCCTCGGCCCCCCCTACCTGCCTGAAGGCTCTCTTCCATTTGGCTCTTCCTGAGTTGTACCCTTCATGGTAAACAGGTAAGGGTAAGTAAAGTGACTTCCTGAGTTCTGTGAGCCATTCTAGCAAATTATCTAACCTTAAGAAGGGGTCAT
>NW_024417617.1:0-2509 GCF_014898765.1 Herpailurus yagouaroundi | reverse complement strand
GGCTGTCCCCACTGCCTCGCCCTCCAGGAGGTCAGGGTATAATTAGCATAACTATTTATCATAGCTACACCCAGGAGGCCCTGGTATACCTGGCATAACTGAAAGGGCAGCTTCATTTCAGTCGAAGTCAATGCTCCCTTTATCTCTCAAAATTTCATTTCAGACACATTCCTCAGCTGCCCCTTCAGGAGGCCCGCCTTTACCATTTCTGAGGATCTGACCCTGGAACCTCAGGACCTGGTCCCGCCCCCTGGTCCGCACCCCACTTGGGTCAACTCAGACTTCTGCCTTTGGCCACACACACACACACACATTCACACATATCCCTGTTTTCCACAACAATAATATTCCCTATAATTTTGCACTCTGGGGATCCCAGAAATCATCGACGGCACCCAGGCCAGTGTTGAGGTGAAACGCCCGTCCCCAACATTTCCTGAGCATTGTCTATGCACCTGGGACAGGCTACACGCTTTGCTCACATTTCCTGTTCAGTCTGCCTGCAAATGAACGAGGTCCCTTTTGACAGATGAGGAAAAGGAGGAGAAACAGCTCGCCCACGACTGCACAGCTATCGTGTTACGTGAGGGCATTTACTCTTCTGATGCCACCTTGGGACAATGCTCCAGTGCCAGCTGGGGGGGGGGGGGCGGGGCGGTGCCTTTTAGGCGGGCATTGCTGCTCTGCTTGCCCCCATCGTCCCTGGGCAGGCCACGCCCCATTGCTCTGTGAGTGCCAAGTGGCCATTTGAGGCTTGGGATTTGTCTCCAGCCAAACCCGGCTGTCATCCCACCTGATTCGCCTTAGGCATGCAGCCTTGGAAGAGATACTGAGCAGAAACCTATTAGTGCTCTGCTCAAGCAAAGTCGATGTCCAATCAAAAATTGCTATTATTAGTGGTGCTCTTACTGCACCAAAGTTCTTCAGTGTTTCTTAGCACCCTGACCACTGGTGGTCCCTCTCCCTCTTGTGGTCAGACCTGTCCCCGCTCTGGCTCCTCCCTCCCTCCTCCCTCCCTCCTCTCTCTCACCAGTGCCTGCAGATGCCTCAGGGAAGCAGAGCTCAGACCCTAACCTGCCCTCTGCCACCTATCCAGTCAGTCTCCGTCCAGCAGGTGCAGCTGGGAGGTCACCCTGGGCTTCTCCCCACCAGCAGGGAAGCAGAACCATGCTGGGTCCCCTCGCCCTCCTGTGTGCCCTCCTGTTTCCAGGTAGGTCCCGACTCCTTCCCTGGTGCGGGGTGACCCTGGTGCGGGGTGAGCTGAGGCTCCTATCTTTCTCCGTCTCACCGCTGTCCCCCTTGCAGGTGGCGAGGCAGCGATCAGTCTGACTCAGCAGGCTGTGGCCGTGGGGCGTGTGGGCAGCTCGGCCACCCTGTCCTGCCAAGACAGCGCCTCCGTCAGCTACATTCACTGGTACCTCCACCAGGAGGGGACTACGCCCAAGAGGATCCTCATGCTGGACATGTCAAGGTTACATGTGCAGAGGTATGGGGGCTTGGAAGTGGACAAAATCGATGCCAAGAAAGGCAAGGAAAGCAACAGCTGTGAACTGTCAGTGAAGAAGCTGCAGAAGAGCGACGAGGGCGTGTACTACTGTGCTGCCTGGGAAGCTCACAGCCCCGCGCGCTGCTCTGCTCCCTGAGCAAAAAGTCTCGCTCTCCCAGGGCGCTCCAAGCCCGGACCTACCAGGGTTGCTGGGTCCCTGGGGCTTCCTGGGGTCAACGGTCAGTACCCCTGACACTCACGCCCTCTCCGTGGGTCCACTGTGCATAACCCAGGAGGCTAAGGAGCCCCTGGTGGGCAGCCTGGTGCAGAACCAGGGAGCTGTCCAGTCTGGAGGCACTTTTTTTTTTTTTTAAATGTTTATTCTTGAGAGAAAGAAGGAGAGAGAGAGGGAGAGACACTGAGCACGATCGGGCGAGAGGCAGAGCAAGAGAGGGGCTCTGTGCTGACAGCAGAGACAGGCGGAGCTCGAACTCACCAACCATGAGATCATGATCTGAGCCAAGTGGATGCTTAGCAACCTGAGCCACCCAGGCCCCCCACCCCCGGAGGCACTTTTCTAAAGATCTTCCAAGGAGGTGTTTCTGGAGCATCTGGAGCAGGATTTGAGATGCTCAAGGCAGCAGCCACAAGCACCAGGCACCAGCCTCATGTGGCTACTGAGCACTAGAAATGTAGCCAGTGCACTAGTCCACGCTGCGATGGGCTGCTTGTGTAGCGTACAAATCATATTCTGGAGAGCATAAAAAAAAGATGCATGTTGAAATAAAACTTTGGGTATATTGCACTAAATAAAAATAGTCTTAAATTGCACTTGTTTCTTTAACTTTTTTTAATGCAGCAGTTTGCACATTTTTAATTATTGCTTCAAATTGTGTGTCAAATACATTTATTTCTGTTGAATAGAACTGTGCTGGACTGGTGATTTAAGAATCTGACCATCTCCAATGAAGAATGCGGGAATAAAATATCGTGCAAATAATTTCAAGGCCGAGAGACTCTCTG
>NW_024417616.1:0-5443 GCF_014898765.1 Herpailurus yagouaroundi | reverse complement strand
AGCCTGGAGCCTGTTTCCGATTCTGTGTCTCCCTCTCTCTCTGCCCCTCCCCCGTTCATGCTCTGTCTCTCTCTGTCCCAAAAATAAATAAACGTTGAAAAAAAAAATTTTTAAAGCACCTACAAAGTTCTGCCAAAGTCATGCTTCTCAGGTGACTGGCATGGCAAGGACCCCGTTCCTGTAAGATGGAGACTCCTTGATGGGTAACCTTGGCTCCTCACTGGTCCGGCTAAAACTTTCTTAGAACTGTACTGCAGTCCAAGGCTCCTCCTACTCACCCCTGCTTCCTCCCCCTTCTTTTTCCCTAGTGCCAGACCTGCATCATGGTCCCTTCCAGGCATTTCCCGAATACATTTCTTGAATGTTTAACCCCATCCTGGATTCTTAGAGCTAACGCAATCATAAAAACAAGAGTTTATAAAACACACATATACGCCTTATATAATAATAAAAATGTGTGAATCTGCCATCCAGGCTAAGGAATAGAAAATTACCTGTAACCCTCCTTCCTCTCCTTCACTACAAAGCGAACCACTGTCCTAAATTTTGTGCAATCATTCCTTCCCTTTTCTTTATTGTTTAATCAATGATCTACGTATTTTTTTATTCCCAAGCATGTCGTTGTTAATTTTTTTCTATTCTGGAATTCTATATAAAAGGAATTCAACTTCAGGTATTCTCTGACTTTATTACTCAACAGTCCATCATCACAACATTCAGGTGTGTACAACCATAAAGTCAGGTGACTTTGGTATTTGTCTGGTTTCGACTGTATGTTTTATTCCTTTGTAGTAGTAAGTTACATATTCTGGACACTAATCTTTTGCTAATCATATGTGTTGCAAATATCTTATCATTTGGGGCTTGACTTTTCACTTTCTTTGTGATATGTTTGATGAACAGAAGTAATCACAGATACCTATCTTTTCCTATACTGTGTTTTATTTAATAGATTCTTTCCTATTTTAAGACCTTAAAAGATATTCCTCTGCATTGGCTATGAAAAGTTGTATTTTGCCTTTTATAATTTGCCTTTTATATTTTAATCTTTTATGTACTGAAATTGATTTTTAATATGGCATGAAATAGAAATCCAATTTCACTGTTTTTTTTTTTTTTCTTTTTTTGAGAGAGAGAGGGAGACTGTGAGTGGGGAAAGGGCAGAGAGTGTGAAAGAGAGAAAATCCCAAGCAGGCTCCGCACAGACCGTGGGACTCACGAACTCGTGAGATCCTGTCCTGAGCTGAAACAAAGAATCTGAGGCTTAACCGACTGAGCCACCCAGGCGCCCCCTAATTTCATTTTTTTAATTGAAATATAATTTAAATCAGTAAAATTCACCATTTACAGTCCTATGAGTTTTGATAAATGCAATTGTATAACCATCACACTGTCAAGCTATAGAACTATTCCTTCACCCCCAGAAAGTCCCTTTATGCCCATCTGTAATCAACCTCTTCCTCTATCTCAATTCCTGGAAACCACTGATCTATTTTCTGTCCCTATAGTTTTACCTTTTTCTATTAGGTCTTATAAATGGAATCACACAGTACATAGCTTTTTTTTTAAGCTTATTTATTTTGAGAGAGAGAGACAGAGGGGAGGGGCAGAGAGAAAGGGAGAGAGAGAATCCCAAGCAGGCTCCATGCTGTCAGCGCAGAGCCCAACGTGGGGCTCAATGTCGCTAACCATGAGATCATGACCTGAGCCGAAATCAAGAGTTGGAGGCTTAACCAACTGAGCCACGCAGGTGCCCCAGTATGTGGCATTTTGAGTATGGCTTCCTCCACTCTGTAAAATGCATTTGAGACTCATCCGTGTTGTGTGAATCAGTAGCTCCTTTCTTTATTGCCGAATAGTATTTCAATGAGTGGTTGTACCATTGTGTGTCTACCCTTCATCCATTAAAAGATATTTGGGTTATTTCCAGTTTTTGCTGATTTCCACCAGCAGTATAGGAAGACTGTGTGTTCTGCCTCCTCACCAGCTTACCAGCTGATACTGTCTTTCAAAAAACCATTCTAACGTGTGTTTGTGTGTTTATTGTGTGTTTAGCGTATCTCATCGTGGTTTTGATCTGTGTTTCCCTTAGGACTCAGGATGGTAAGCACCTTTTCATGTGCTTATTTCCCATCTGTGTCTCTTCTGGGAAGGAATGTTTGCAGTTTAACCCTTGAGTTGCTTGTATTATTAGTGGATTGTAACAGTTCTTTACATATTCTTAAGGTCCTTTATGAGAAGGTGGTTTACAAATACTTTTTCCCAGTGTGTGCCTCACATTTTCATTTTCTTAATCATATTATTTGAAGAGATTTTTCTAATTTCATAAAGTCTATTGGATTATGTTTTTTTTAAGGATCATGCTTTTTGCACCCTAAGAATTCTTTGCCTAATCTGAAGTTACAAAATTTCCCCCCCTTCTATAAGTTTTAAAGTCTTAGCTTTTACTTTAGGTCTATGATTCATTAAACAGCTTAACTTTTTTATATGCTAAAAGGTTACACAAGTTATTATTATTTAAATTTTGTTAATGTTTATTTATTTTTGAGAGAGAGAGAGAGAGGGAGAGAGAGAGCATGAATAGGGGAGGGGCAGAGAGAAAGGGAGGCACAGAATCTGAAGCAGGCACCAGGCTCCGAGCTGTCAGCACAGAGCCCGACACGGGGCTCAAACTCACTAACTGCAAGATCATGACCTGAACCAAAGGCGGACGCTTAACAGACTGAGCCACCCAGGCACCCCTCAAACAAATTATTTTTAACAATAAAATATTACCATTCTGATGTTTCCATCTCATAGAAAATTACATGGTTACATTTCAGCTACTTGATTCAAGCTTCTTCCATGTTGGTATTTTTTTTTTTAATGTTTATTTTTGAAAGAGAGAGAGAGAGAGAGAGACACAGAGTACGAGCAGGGGAGGGGCAGAGAGAGAGGGAGACACAGAATCCGAAGCAGGCTCCAGGCTCTGAGCTGTTAGCACAGAGCCCCAGGCAGGTCTTGAACCCATGAACCATGAGCTCATGACCTGAACTGAAGTCGGACGCTTAACGACTAAGTCACCCCAATGTTGGTATTTCCTCCCACTTGCCATTATGAACTTTTTTCTTTTTTTTTTTTTTTTTTAAAGTAAGGTGTACACCTAACATAGGGCTTTAACACATGACCCTGACACCAAGAGGGGCGCCTGGGTGGCTCAGTTGGTGGAGCATCCAACTCCTGATTTCAGCTTAGGTCAAGACCCCGGAGTCGTGGGATCAAGCCCTACGTTGGGCTACACAATGAGTGTGGAGCCTGCTTAAGATTCTCTCTCTCCCTCTGCCTCTGCCCCTCTCCCCCACTCCTCATACTCTCTCTCTCAAAAAAAAAAAAAAAAAAGGAGTCACATGCTTTACCAACTGAGCCCATCAGCACCCCTTAACTTTCTTTTTTAAACAGAATATATGAAGCCCAAATCAAACAATCTACCCTTGAGCCAATTTCCTTGGGGCATGCAAACTATCAGATAGGGTATTTCTACGTGCAGAGAAAATCTCAATTCTAAACATAAAAACACTTGATGTTATTAAGTTGAAAATACGAATCTCAAAACTACCTAATAAGACAGACTTTCTTTACTTTAAATTTTTTTTTAATTTTTCAAAATATTTATTTCTTTTTTAAATTAAAAAAAACTTTTTTTAACTTTTTAAATTTATTTTTGAGACAGGGAGAGACAGAGCATGAACAGGGGAGGGTCAGAGAGAGGGAGACACAGAATCTGAAACAGGCTCCAGGCTCTGAGCTGTCAGCACAGAGCCCGGCGCGCGGCTTGAACTCACGGACCTCGAGATCATGACCTGAGCCGAAGTCGGCCCCTTAACCGACTGAGCCACCCAGGCGCCCAAAATATTTATTTTTTGAGAGAGAGGGAGAGACAGAGCGTGAGCAGAGGAGGATGAGAGAGAGGGAGACACAGAATCCGAAGCAGGCTCCAGGCTCGGAGCTGTCAGCACAGAGCCTGACGCTGGGTTCGAACTCACGGACTGTGAGATCATGACCTGAGCCGAAGTCGGACGCTTAACCGACTGAGCCACGCTGGCACCCCTACTTTTTAAATTTCAGTGGAAATATTGTTTTAGCTACTTCCTCTTCCTTAAAATTGCTGTTCACTCAATAAGTGCATTAAAAAAAATAAACCCTCAAGAGAGGTATTTCGTGATCAGATTCATTTTGATATAGGCTCAGAAAGAAATTTTCATCTCCAGCAATGTCTGCCTGCTGGTTTGCCCATGGCGAGGCCAACAGACATCGCAGCGGACTGCCCATAAGCCTTCTCTTTTCCTACCACCCCTCATCTTTTGAAGACGATTCTGTTTGCATGTGCACACACGTGTGTCCACTTATGTGTGCCTGAAGAGACCTGATGGAAATGAGATCGCGGTCTCTTTCTCTTTAGCCATGTGGGGAGCCAGCCTTATGATGAGTGACCGTGGTTGAAGAGGCTGCTGTCTAAAAGGGCTCTTGCTGCTTAGGATACCGCCTCTTGGTCTCCTGGTTGGCCTGGAGCCTTTGTCTACAAGCAGCAGCTCCGTGGAGCACTGCTAAAGCTGTACCTCTGGTGAGCCTTTCCTGGGAAGTTTCTTCAAAGTATAGTGTGATTTACAGTCTGAAATGATAACCCTTGCAGGAGGCGAGCAGCACTCAACGTGCTTTTTGCCGAATCCCACAAATAAACATTCCCGTGGCAAAGTGATCTTTTCTACCTTTGCGTATTAGATTTAATAAGGGGTTAACGTCAAAGTCACACACAGAACAGAGAGAAGGATGTTACCAAATGCTCAGCATGGTATCTACAAAAGTTGTCTGCTGAATGCAGCACATTTCCTTTTCAGGGTTGATAAAAAGCCCAAATGGGCAGGCTGCTGATATGAAGGGGAAACCAACATACTCACATTTTGGGTTTGGGCCTCTCTTTAAACTAGGTCTTCTTGGGGCACCTGGGTGGCTCAGTCGGTGAAGCGTCCGACTTTGGCTCAGGTCACGACCTCACGGTTTGTGGGTTCGAGCCCCGCGGGGGGCTCCGTGCTGACACCTCAGAGCCTGGAGCCTGCTTCGGATTCTGTGTGTGTGTCTCTCTCTCTGCCTCCCTCCCCCACTTGCATTCTGTTTCTGTCCATCTCAGTCTCAAAAATAAACCTTAAAAAAATAAAAAGAAATAAACTAGGTCTTCTTTTTTAAGTCACAGGGATCATACATGGGGTACTGTCGACATCTCGCACTTCTACCTGTGTGAGCCTACCTGGTGACCAGAAAGTCGTGAAAAGAAAAGACTCACTTTGAAATTCTACCAATACTGTTGCCAGGGAAAGAATGGCTAGGATTTCCATGTCTTTGAAAAACGAAATCGAAGAAGAATCCTTGTGTTCAGCTGTGTAATCTAGTTATTACATCAAAGCTAACT
>NW_024417615.1:0-1184 GCF_014898765.1 Herpailurus yagouaroundi | reverse complement strand
GGAGCGAGTGGGGGCCGGGGTGTCTGAGACCAGAGGGAGGTACTGGAGCGAGTCGGGGCCAGGGTGTCTGAGACCAGAGGGAGGTGCTGGGATGAAGCAGGTATGTGTGCTGGCAGCTCAGAGAAGCTTTGGCAGCTGCTGGCGGTTCAGGTGCAGCCCAACCAGTTCAAAGTCAAAGGGAAGACCCTAGAGAACCTGCTGGGTCCTATCCAGATGTTTCGGGTGGACCGAACTCAAGGCAAGGACCTGTGGGTCCTCACGGGGTAACAAGGATGCAAAGAGCGATGGGAGGCTCTGCCCGTGAACCTGAGGGTGCACACGGGCCACCTGGGCCCACCGCACTGCATCGCCAGGTCTGAGTGCCACTCACACCTACTCGGAGCCAGTCCCACCACCCCCGTGCCCCCCCAGGGCTCCCCAGCCCTTGGAGCCCTCCCAGGACACTGCCCCAGAGCCTGGGATGAGCAGCGCCCATGTCACGGGGACCTCCGATGGCCGGGCCAGCAAGTCTTGCGAACTCTCAGTGGCAGTGATTCACCAGGGATGTCACCGTGTCACTTTGCTGGGGGAGGGGTGGCGCTCACCGCTGACGTTTAGAAACAATTTCATAAACATATCCCGGGATCCGACGGCCTAGTGGACCAGATGGAGCCACTCCCCGAAACAGAATAGAGGACACGGATCCTCTGGGGGCAGCGACTCTCTTCCCTCTGGCCTTCGCTCAGCACAGGCCACCGGCTGGTCGCACGCGGCAGGTGGGATTGGGCCCCAAAGTGATCGTTTTGAGGTAGATGTCAAACCACTGCATGTGTGTGTCCCCCCCCCCCCCCGAAAACCACGTCGGCCCCCCACCCCCCAATGTGATGGCATTAGGAGGTGGTGCCTCTGGCCGAGTCCTGGCAAATGGGGTCAGGGTCCCTGTAAGAGAGACCCAGGGGAGCCCCCAGCCGCTTCCTCCCCATGAGGACACAGCCAGAGTCCCCCAGCTGGAGGAGCGGCCCCCCAGAACGCGCCCCCACCAGCACGTGGCCGTGAGGCCAGCCTCCAGAGCTGCCAGCAGCAAATGCCCAGTCCCTGGGGTCATCTAGCAGCCCCGGCAGACTAAGCCGCGGTTTAAAGCGAGTTGAAACAAACCATAACACAAGTCCACGTTGTGCTTAACGTGAGCAACGGAGTGGGCTGAA
>NW_024417614.1:1648-6008 GCF_014898765.1 Herpailurus yagouaroundi | reverse complement strand
TGTGCCTGAGTGGGGGGGGCAGCCTGTGTCCCAGGGTCTGGGGGGGGCCGTGTGCCTGAGTAGGGGTGTCGAGGGGGCAGGCTGTGTCTGAGATCTGGGGGCTGGTGTGCCTGAGTAGGGGGGCAGGGGGGGCAGCCTGTTTCCCAGGGTCTGGGGGGGACTGTGTGCCTGAGTGGGGGGGGGCCGTGTGCCTGAGTGGGGGGCGAACACTGCATCCACAGTGTTGGAGGAGCCCCGTGTCCAGGGTCTGGATCCTATCATCGGTGGGGTCTGCGTTTTCTGAAGGTCGGGTGGCCACGCCCTTGCCAGCACCTTCCGGGTGCAGCAGGCAGCGGGCCGGGGCGGCCCGCCCTGCATAGAGCCTGTCGAGGCCGGAGAACCGAGGGGTGCAGGACAGGTCTGTGCACCAGGCATCTCTGCCGGAGGGTCAGCCCTGCCAGCAGAGGGGCCGGGACCCCTGAGAGCTGACTGGGCCCTCCCCACGCCCCCCCAGCGCCTCAGGGAGGCCCCCTGTCTGGCACAGGCAGCCCCCGCCCCCGGGGTCGGAGGCTCAAGAGATCCAGAGAGGCGTCTCCTGGACCTGCAGCCCCCGCCCAGAGCTGAGCGAGTGCCCGTGACGACCGGGTCCCGGACGACAGTGCCGCGCTCGCCGATGACCTCTTCCGCAGAGGACAGGGGCGGGGGCTCCTGCGGGGAGCCACGCCGAGGCCAGGGTGCCAGGGGAGCACCGGTGACTGCCCACACGGGGATCCGGGGTCCCCGCACCATCCGGCGGTCACCCCAGTCCGCAACGTCACATCTGCTCAGCAGCAGCTCCCCGGGCCTGCCCCGGAGGCCGACTGAACAGAAAACCAGGAGCGAGAAAGATGCTCCCAGTCCGAGGAGGCACACGCGGAGCGGGCCCTGACGTGGCGGGGACGTGCCCGCCAACGTTCCGCGCGTGCCCTGGGGCATCGGTGGGTCATCCGAACAGGTCACGTGAGACCCGTCCCACAACGGGAGGAACAAGGCCGCTTCCCGAGGAAGAACCAATGGCAGGAAAGCATCAGAGGTAAAGGGAGGCCTCGGGGCGAACGTCCACAAGGCGCTCACGCTCCAGAACCCGGAAACAGAGGCCACGTGCCGGGAAACCGCCACGCAGGCTGTCCACCAGAGACCCTGCCGGCCTGTAAGTCAACACTGGCTCTGCCACACCCTCCCGTCCTTGCCCGTTGTGACACGAGAGGCAGACACACCCGTGTGAAAAGCAGAACAGAGCACGGAACAAGCCACGCTTCACGGCCACAGGGGCCACGTGTGTGGGTAAGGCGACCACCACGGGATGGAAGAATAGATGCGGACGCCCTCTCACGCCATGTCATGACAGAGGGACGCCCATCCTGAGGTTCAGTGGACGGAGCTGGGGGTGACGCCCACCCGGAGGGTCAGGGACACCCCGCCCCCAGTTCACTGCGCGAGGACACACGTGGAACCCCCCTGGGGACAATCCAGCCCAACACTGGGGCACGGCGGCCCCCTGACCCCCACGACGCGGTGACGCCCCTCCGTCTAGGAAGCCGTGGGCACATGCGTCCACCTGCCATGTGTCCCCGCAACACCCTGTGACCGCATCCTCCTTTGTCCTCCCGTCCTCGAACAGCAGAGGAACCCGACACAAAGGTCCCACGACCCTGAGGTGGGGCCGACCGCGGAAGCCAACCGTGGGGGAATCAGTCCCCCGAATCCACGTGCGCAAGCCTGACCACCGAGGGGGCCCTGGCAGCTGGCGGGGAGCAGATCAGGGCAGGACGGCGGGGCCCACGCAGTGCGTTAGTGCTCTCGAAGGTGTCCCTAGAGCTTCCTGCCCTCCGCCCACAGCCACGTGGGGACACGGCAGAGGGGACCGTGTGTGGCCCTCCAGAGGCCTCCCCAGAACCTGACCCCGGTGTCCCCTCCTGCTGGCACCCTGGTCTCAGGCCGCAGCCTCCAGAACCAGGAAGGAGAAGGGTCTGACGTTTCAGCCGCCCTGTCTGTCCGTGGGGCGTGGGACGACCCAGCCGCCAGCACGTGCCATCCCCTCCGGCAGCTGCTCACAGGCCACTGACGGGGGTGCAGGACTCCCGAGGAGAGGGCAGCGGTGCCCACGGCCAGCGCGTCCCCGAGGGCGCCCGCCCCTCCAGGCCCCGGCGACGGGGCCTGGTGTCGTGGGGAGCGGCCACAGAGCGCCGCCCGACCTTCCGGAACAGACCGCTCACCTGCTGCAGGCACAGGAGCAGGGACAGCGCGTTGCGAAGCCTGTCGTTCTGTCTCGTCCTGGTCATGGTCTCCTTGATGATGTCACCAAAGTGATGGTAATGCTGAGGGCGAAGACAGGCGTGCGTCAGCACAGGGACGCGGCAAGCACAGACGCGTTACCACACCGTGTCCCGACGTTGCGAACCCGAAGGGCAGCCACGGAGCTCGAACCCCAGGACCCAGGCGGACGTGGATCCCGCCGGCCACTCAGCACCAACCAGGCCCCGCGCCAGGGCCGGCGGGTGGGAGCGCGTCCACAGGACCTGGGAAGCCGAAGCCATCAGGCATCAAGGTCCCGGGGCTAGCTGCACTCCCAGGACTGGCTGGGCCCCTCCCTCAGGGACGCTTCTTCCGTGGGGAGGGCAGGGCCACCGGGCATGGAGGGCCGGGAGCAAGGGAGCGAGGCCTCTTGGAGCCACCGTGACGTGCCCCTGCCACGACTGCGCCAGCCCGCAGACGCACGGCCACAGGACCCTGCCGTCCCAAGATCGGCTGCACGCGGTCTCGGTAGTGACGAAAGCACGAAACTGAGGGAACGGCTTTAAAAGACAGCACGAGGGGCGCCTGGGTGGCGCAGTCGGTTAAGCGTCCGACTTCAGCCAGGTCGCGATCTCGCGTGATCTCCCGTGATCTTGCGTGAGTTCGAGCCCCGCGTCGGGCTCTGGGCTGATGGCTCAGAGCCTGGAGCCTGTTTCCGATTCTGTGTCTCCCTCTCTCTCTGCCCCTCCCCCGTTCATGCTCTGTCTCTCTCTGTCCCAAAAATAAATAAACGTTGAAAAAAAAAAATTAAAAAAAAAAAACAGCACGTGATGTCCCGAGTGAAGAAACCCGCTAGACGTCAGGTGTGGGGAGAGACGACAGCGCTACAAAAACGCACATGTGATGCTAACGGGGACGCGGTCCCCAAGCGCGCTGCACTGGGCTCGTCCGCAGTTAGTGGTGGGGGCCACGAGAACCGTGCGTCCGTAAGACTGGGCAGCGGCCACCCGTGCTCTCCATCCGTTTGGAATCCGTCACCCCGACTCTGTGTCTTGCGCAGGAAAGCAGTGGGCGGGGGAGCCCGGCGGGGGGGGGGGGGGGCGGGGGGGGCAGGAAGGCCGCGCGGGCACCTTCAGGTAGAACTGGTAGATTTCGGCGGCCGCGCTCAAGTCCAGCACGTTGTAGACGACAAGCTTGCAGAACACGGCCAGCATGTTCCTCCGGTGGAACAGCTCGTGGAGCTCGTCCGCGTCGTCCTCCTTGTAAATCCTGCTGGGGCCTGGGGAGACAGCACGCCGTCGGCCACGTCGGCGGGCGGCCCCCTCGTGACTCAGCCGTGGGACAGCCGCGTGGCAGGCGAGCAGGGCGCGGCCGGGCACGGCGGGAAGTCCGATCCAGAGGTGCTCGGGGTCTGGGCAGCGTCCCGGGGGCCGGACGCGGGTCAGACCCGCCACCGGACGCCGTGGCCCCAACGGCACAGAGCCCGTGAGTGCCACGGGGTGCCTGTGTCTCCTGGTCCTGACCGCCTGCTCAGTGCTCCCCCGACCCTCCCGTGACCACGTGAACACGGGAGACGGACACGTGCGGAGTGCAGCTCATCACCCCGAGGTGCAGAGCACTCCACGGTGTCCCGCTGCGCCCCACCCCCACCTACCCTTCCGCCCCGGGTTTACCCCCATCGTCTCCCCACCACGGCCCCCAGCTACCCTTCCACCCCGGGGTTATCCCCCCCTGAACCCCCACCGTGGCCCCCACCTACCCTTCCACCCCAGAGTTACCCCCCATCGCCCCCAACACCCCACCTACCCTTCCGCCCCGGGGTTCCCCCCCAACTACCCTTCCACCCCGAGGTTACTCCCCTGTCCTCCCACCACAGCCCCCACCTACCCTTCCACCCCGGGGTTACCCCCCACTCTGTCCCCCCACCGCGGCCCCCACCTACCCTTCCTGCCCGGGGTTACCCCCCTGAACACCCACCGTGGCCCCCAGCTACCCTTCCACCCCAGGGTTATCCCCCCCTGAACCCCCACCGTGGCCCCCACCTACCCTTCCACCCCAGAGTTACCCCCCATCGCCCCCAACACCCCACCTACCCTTCCGCCCCGGG
>NW_024417614.1:0-1548 GCF_014898765.1 Herpailurus yagouaroundi | reverse complement strand
CCCCCCCTAACTACCCTTCCACCCCGAGGTTACTCCCCTGTCCCCCCACCACAGCCCCCACCTACCCTTCCACCCCGGGGTTCCCCCCGCGCGGCCCCTGGGGGGGCATACCTTCAGACCCCGACTCCTCCAGAAACACGTGCTCCCTGACGAAGCTCAGCAGCTTGCCCTGCAGGATGTGGTCGGGCACAAAGAAGAGCAGCCCCAGGCCGGTGTCCTCGGGCCCCTGGTGGCTCAGGATGAGCAGCAGGTCGCACAGCAGGATGAAGGCCTGAGGGGGTGAGGGGGGGACGGAGCAGCCACAGGGGCGTCATGCCCTGCCTGCCCCCGGCTGCCCCCCAACAGGCTTCCAGGGGTGGGCGACCCAGGGCTGGGCGGGACCCGGAGTACGGGGAGGGGTACGGCAGCCGGCCCCTCGAAGACACCCCCCGCCTCGACCCCACCCTGCCCGTGACACAGGGTCCAACGAGACCAGCACACGGGACGCTTGGTGACGTCGAAAAGCTGCCGTCAGCCAGCAGCGCACAAGGCTGACAGCAGAGTGACGCGTCACACGCAGGCGGGAAAGACAGCCGCACACACGCAGCCTACGGGTAACAGAAAGCCACAGACGCTGCAGACCGGAAACGCAAATACACAACCGTGTGTGACCATCCCTGACACGACACGCACACGCGAAAGAAACCTAGGACACACGTGTGACAAACACAACACACGGACCAGACACGACACGCACGGGACACGATCCAAAGCACACAACGCACACACGAGAAACGCACCACGTGCAGATGACAGACGCGCCCGAACGCACAACACGCGGGCAACGACACACACGGTGAGCGGAAACGTCTGCCACGTGCAGGCTCGCGACCACAACCCGCAGTGACCAGGGGGCGCGGACACACAGCATGACGGGGAGGGGGTCACGAAGGACGGAGCTCGGAGCCCGGAAAGGAGACTCGGGCCCTGCTCCTCGGCCGGCCGCGACACGTATCTGAGACAGCGACGGGGTCGCTCTCACGTGCGCACGTTCGCACGCGCACCAGAAGGAAGCAGCAGGTCGCTGAGCACACACGACAGCACCAAGCGCAGTGGCTTGTCCTGCGTCACGAAGCTGTTAGAACCGCCTCCCCGCAGACGTGACATCGCCCGAAAGACTCTCCGCGTGCAGAAGTTGCCCACACTCGGCGTCCAGGGCCCCACGCAAAACGTGTGTAATGCACGTAACCAGGGGGGCGCACGCACGGGTTTATGCGAACGGGACATTTACGCGCGTTCATGCACCTAAGTGGACGCGTCACCATGCAAGACACGCGGTACGACGTGGAAACACCGCCACCGAAAACACGAACGGGCCCCGATCCGCACGGGCCTCTCTACCGCCCCTCCCCTTGTTTGGCCGTCCCGGGACCCCCGCCCCGTGAGGGTCCCGAGGGACGCACCCACCTTCTCACTCAGCACCTTGCTCTGGTGGCTCAGGTACACGCGGCAGGCCACGCAGAACTTCATCAGCCGCCTCCGCAAGTCCAGGAGCGCGTCCTGCCAGAC
>NW_024417613.1:0-2960 GCF_014898765.1 Herpailurus yagouaroundi | reverse complement strand
TTATGCTTTGGCTCTCTCCCCTTCTAACCTCTTTTTTTTTTTTTTCCTTCCCCTCCCCCATGGGTTTCTGTTAAGTTTCTCAGGATCCACATAAGAGTGAAATAATATGGTATCTGTCTTTCTCTGTATGGCTTATTTCACTTAGCATAACACTCTCCAGTTCCATCCACATTGCCACAAAGGGCCATATTTCATTCTTTCTCGTTGCTACGTAGTATTCCATAGTGTATATAAACCACAATTTCTTTATCCATTCATCAGTTGATGGACATTTAGGCTCTTTCCATAATCTGGCTATTGTTGAGAGTGCTGCTATAAACATTGGGGTACAAGTGCCCCTATGCTTCAGTACTCCTGTATCCCTTGGGTAAATCCCTAGCAGTGCCATTGCTGGGTCATAGGGTAGGTCTATTTTTAATTTTCTGAGGAACCTCTACACTGTTTTCCAGAGTGGCTGCACCAATTTGCATTCCCACCAACAGTGCAAGAGGGAGGAACACTTATTTTAAAACAAAACATGCAGTATAATCTAGAATATTTTGATACCTTTAAGACTTATCGCTACCACATTAAAAGAAAATGCCCTTCGGGGCGCCTGGGTGGCTCAGTCGGTTAAGCATCTGACTCCAGCTCACGTCATGATCTCACAGTCGGTGAGTTTGAGCCCTACATCAGGCTTTGTGCTGAAAGCTCAAAGCCTGAAACCTGCTTCAGATTCTGTATCTCCCTCTCTCTCTCCCTCCCCCACTTGCAATCTGTCTCTCTCTCTCAAAAATAAACATTAATTTAAAAAAAAAAGTAAATGCCCTTCAAATATGCTAGTAGAAAAGTTTGGTTTCTAAAATGTAGACTAAAGAAAGGTACGGGGAACTCATTTTCCATGGATATGAGAATTTACAGTTTCTTTCATATCTACAGGAAGCCTAAATATTATTTTATTCAAGATTATCCCTTAATTGTAGGATCATTTCCAATTTTAAACTATATTTAATGGAGAAAACACTATTAGAATAAGAGATCTTGAAAATATTTCTATAGATATTGATCTCAAATTCCCATGAAACGTTTTTTATGTATCTAAGTAAGTACATTTGTTTCATTTTTTTCTGAGAAAAATATCATATCTTTCAAAGTGCTCACAACTGCTTAGATTTATTTAGCACTTTTTCTCTAAAGAATTCAAGTATCCTTACTCTTGCAAATTTAATTTCTTCAAAAAGTCCCACTAATAACTAGATGCAATGAGATATATTATCTTTTATTTTTCTTTTTATACTAGTTAGAGTTTCAAATTTTTCATCCAGCAAAACTCTGCCTGGCTGACTCTTTAGTTGTAAATCAGATCCCTTCAGATATAGCATTGCTCTGATGAGGCCTTGAGAGTACTCATAGTTATATTACTTACTGAATTGCACTCCAGTGTCCTGACAGAACAAAACACTGGAAATGTACTATAATTTACCATAAAGAAATAACTTGAGCAATAAACCCTATTTAGTGGTAGGAAAGAAGAGAATAACAGGGCAAACTAAATAAACACCATCACAACACAGCACATTAGATGACATTTTTACAGCAATGTATAAAAATGACTTTGGAGAATCCTGGTAGGGACTTATAGCCAAAGTTTCCTCCATGAGCATAAAACCACCTTGCTGTCGTGAAAATCTGTTGCAGTTTTCAGGAAAGTTGCTTTTTGAGAAACAATATAATTCTGTCCTAACATCGCTGTAAACATTTTTAATTGAAACACATTTACAGAATAAACATGTCATAAATAATGCAATGAAAATAACAGGTGATAAATTAAGTCATTAACTAAATTTACTTGCAGAACAATTTTATTAAGTCCTATAACATTCTGATTTACATGACTAAATGCATTGATTTAAAAGAATGAAATTCAAATGTAATTTAATCATCTATAAATAAAGATAAGTAGGAAAAATAAATACCCAACACAATTTTGTCAGTGGAAACAAATGGCAAAAAACCCTTTTATAGACTAACCCTCCTAAAGCGAAACACATACATATTTTATATAATTTTATATTATATATATGTATATGTATATATATGTCCATGTGTATGTGTGTGTACACGCACATACACACACATGCGCACACACACACACACACACACACACACACACACACACACACACATATGCTGGGAAAATCTTAAATATATTTCAATGCATTACCAAGCTAGAGAGAAAGCGAGGAAACTGCAGAGGACTAAAATAAAATGAAAATAGGAACTAAGAAGCCAAGTAAGTGTGTCAGCTCAGCTTTTATTTTCTAAGACTTCTGTCAAATTTTGAAAGACTTTGAAGTTCCCTCTTCTCTTTCGTCTGTCTGAGCTAGAAAAATCAAAAGATTCTGATGTGACATGACAACACGTGACACGCCTGCTGAATTTGGCATTCCAAAAGTCTGTACTTTTAGTGAAAGAATGAATTAAAGATAAATCCATTATACAGATGGGATGGTAAAAATATCCATTTTAAACTTGGAACTGAATAGGAAGAAAAGAAAGCCTCCTATGAGAATTTTTAATTGTAAATGATATTGCATAGATTTTGCTTGAATTCATGCTGCTCATGTGTTCAGAAATAAAACTTCAAGTAGAAAATTTCATTTAAAATTGCTTGGGTTTGTAGTGCTCCCTGATGACTGGTAGAAGAAAATAGAACCATCTCAAGAGAAGTGTGACATCAGCCCAGGCATCAAAAACTTCCTACATATAAAGTTCCAAGGGAAATGAACAGTTTACACTTAAAAAATCATAAAATCGTAAAAGGAACAAAGCATCACAAGTGAGAACCAGGAAAAAAAATGTGACAAAATTTGCACAGAGAATGTAATTATCAGAATTATCAGACTATTTTGCATGGCTAACAGAAAAGGAAAGAAATTGGGAGCAGGAAACTATAGAAAACTAAATTTGTAGAAGAGTAA
>NW_024417612.1:0-3122 GCF_014898765.1 Herpailurus yagouaroundi | reverse complement strand
TGAGCCGAGATCAAGAGTCAGACATTTAACCAACTGAGCCACCCAGGCCCCCCCCCCCCATTTTTTTCCTCCTTATTTTTTTCCTGGGTGTGTGTGTGGTGAGGAGAAAGATAAGTCAGTATGAGAACCCATGAATAACTTAGTGGTTTGGGTTTAAACACACACACACACACACAGTATTAGCATGGACTTCCCCCAAAGTTGACTCGGACAAGTGTTTGGAGGTAAATAGTTAATTTGGAGGTGATCCCAACAAGCATGGTGAGGGACTGGGGAAGCGAAACAGGTAGAAAAGTCTATAAAGGGCAGTTAATGAGCAGAGGACCATTGAGGCTCAGTGCCTCTGGGGACCCCCTGAGAGATTGTGTAGAATGCATCTCAGACTTGTCCCAATGAGGGTCCAGGAAGCTGGATATATATTCACCAACTTCCATTCCTCATTGGTTGAGGTTTGCTTTGGGAGTGTTAACTGCCCGGTACTTCTGTACGTCTTTGCGATAGAACGGGTTGTATCTTTTCATTTTACATGTTTATTTTGAGAGAGAGAAAGAAAGAGCCTGTGTGACACGAGTGGGGGAGGGGCAGGGAGAAGGAGAGAGAGAATCCCAAGTAGGCTCCACTCTGTCAGCACAGAGCGTGTCCCGGGGCTCGATCCCCTGAACCGTGAGATCATGACCTGAGCTGAAATCAAGAGTTGGATGCTTAACTGACTGAGCTACCCAGGTGCCCCTAACTGATTGTATCTCTAAGGTAACGTCCCAGAAATGGAATTTGTTGGTCAAATTGTACCCATATTTTGAACACCTGTTGTCAGGTTGCCCACCCAGAAGTCACCTGTTTACCTTCCCCCACAGCTGGTGTTGCACCCTTAGCCAATGGGGGAAGAAAATGGAAGGACTGGTTGTGACAAGGGTATCTCAGTGGATAGGCCAGGCAACCATGAGGGTAGGATCTAGGCCAAGGGGAAGAGTGTTTTCATCTCTTCTTGTTCACAGAGGGCAGAGATGGCAAGTTAGGATAATTTCAGTGACCATGTTCTTTCACCATATTTAGACCCTGAGGGACAAACTTCCTGATTATTTTTTTAGGAACATAATAAACCAAGCGTGCTTCCATTTTAGAGGATTTGAAGCTAGGGAAACTTTAAAAAACTTTGGGTGGCTCCGTCAGTTGAGCGTCTGACTTCGGCTCAGGTCATGATCTCACGGTTCGTGGGTTCGAGCCCCCACGTCAGGCTCTGTGCTGACAGCTTGGAGCCTGGAACCTGCTTCGGATTCTGTGTCTCCCTCTCTCTCTGCCCTCCCCCACTTAAAAACATTTGTGTTTTTAAATAAACATATGTTTTTATTTATTTTTGAGAGAGAGAGAGACAGAGCATGAGCAGGGGAGGGGCAGAGAGAGAGAGGGAGACACAGAATCCGAAGCAAGCTCCAGGCTCCGAGCTGTCAGCAGAGAGCCCGACGCGGGGCTCGAACTCATGGAGGCACCCCTGTTGATTTGTATTTTTTTAAGTGTATTTATTTATTTTGAGAGAGAGAGAGAGAGCGAGTGGGGAAGGAACATAGAGAGAGGGAGAGAGAGAACTAGGCTCTATGCTATCAGCACACAGCCCAAGGCAGGGCTTACATGAACCAGTGAGATGACCTGAGCCGAAATCAAGAATCGGGTACTTACCCGACTGAGCCACCCGGGCACCCATTTGTTTTGTTTTTTAGACTCCACATATAAGCTGGGGGATCTTGATTTTACATGTTCTTCATTGCAAAGATGTGGCCTCTCTCACTGAGAGGCACATGTGGCACTCTGTATACCCACTGGTGTGCTGGTAAATTTTCAATGAGTAGCTCTCAGGAGGGAGAGTGGGGAGACACCTGATTTGTAGTATTTGTCATTTTCTGCGGTGCAAATAGTCCCCTCATGCCTGATTTCAAGTTACCAATAGCGCTGAGTTGGGAAGAAATGGGCGTGATTGGCTCTTGGGAGTGGTGCCGATGGCTCTAACACACCACTGGTTTTTTTTTTTCTATTTTATCAGAAAAAGAGATGGGGTGCCTGGGTGGCTCAGTCGGTTGAGCATCCAACTTCGGCTCAGGTCATGATCTCATGGTTCGTGAGCTCAAGCCCCGCATCGGGCTCTGTGCTGACAGCTCAGAGCCTGGATCCTGCTTCAAATCCTGTGTCTCCCTCTCGCTCTGCCCCTCCCCTGCTCACACTCCATCTCCTTATGTCTCTCAAAAATAAATGTTAAAAAAAAATAGTTATTAGTCACATTCTGTCAGTTCCATCTACTTACCACGAGGAAAAAAAGGGCAGCATTTCGTAGGCGTTTCAGATACGTTGAAATTTTCCTGAGTGTCTCCATAACCCATACTCTCAAAGAGCTTCTGTTTTCTAACTCCAGCTGATCCTGTTAGCAGGACCACTGTTAAAGGATCCAAGTGACAGTCGCACCATAATCTATATGAATCGTGCCCCCCTGGAGTCCCATAGAGGAGAAAATAGTAGTGGAAAGATTCTGGGGAATGTCTCTTTGGGCTCCATGTTTGAAAAAGACTGTGAACACCTGAAACTAACATAACACTGTATGTTAAGTCTACTGGCATTTTCAATGAAAGTACATTAAATGAAAAAAAGAAGAAGACTGTGAAGATAATCAGAACTGGTTAGAAATGTATAGGAACACTTCAGGAAAGATGCAGAGAAGTCGTTTGTTCAAGAGAGGTTTCAGGCAATTAACAGTTGTCCTCATGAAAGCCCCAAATTGCACAAATGCTAGGAATGTAATGTGTTTTTGTTTTTTTTTTTAGCACTGTAATTTTAACGTTAGGTTTAAAATCCAGTACTGCTGCTTAGCTCCCAAATATAAGGTAATGCTCAGTCATTATATATTCTTTATATAGCGCATAACGTACGAGCCATAATATATGTGCATAGCTCTCAGCCATTTTATATATGTAGGTCTAGATATAGATATAGACAGATATCTTACCCTACACCAAAACTCATGCTAGGGGTGCCGGGGTGGCCCAGTGGATTGAGTGTCAGACTCTTGATCTTGGCTCAGGTCATGGTCTCACCGTTAGTGAGCTCACGGTTTGACGGTTTGTGAGCTCAATCCCCCC
>NW_024417611.1:476-2320 GCF_014898765.1 Herpailurus yagouaroundi | reverse complement strand
TGGAGTTTGGTGAGCTCTTTATAGATTTTGGATACTAGCCCTTTGTCTGATATGTCATTTGCAAATATCTTTTCCCATTCCGTTGGTTGCCTTTTCGTTTTGTTGGTTGTTTCCTTTGCTGTGCAGAAGCTTTTTATCTTCATAAGGTCCCAGTAGTTCATTTTTGTTTTTAATTACCTTGCCTTTGGGGATGTGTCAAGTAAGAGATTGCTACGGCTGAGGTCAGAGAGGTCTTTTCCTGCTTTGTCCTCTAAGGTTTTGATGGTTTCCTGTCTCACATTCAGGTCCTTTATCCATTTTGAGTTTATTTTTGTGAATGGTGTGAGAAAGTGGTCTAGTTTCTACCTTCTGCATGTTGCTGTCCAGTTCTCCCAGCACCATTTGTTAAAGAGACTGTCTTTTTTCCATTGGATGTTCTTTCCTGCTTTGTCAAAGATGAGTTGGCCATACGTTTGTGGGTCTAGTTCTGGGGTTTCTCTTCTGTTCCCTAGGTCTATGTGTCTGTTTTTGTGCCAATACCATGCTGTCTTCATGATGACAGCTTTGTAGAAAGGCTAAAGTCTGGGATTGTGATGCCTCCTGCTTTGGTCTTCTTCTTCAAAATTACTTTGGCTATTCGGGGCCTTTTGTGGTTCCATATGAATTTTAGGATTGCTTGTTCTAGTTTCGAGAAGAATGCTGGTGCAATTTTGATTGGGATTGCATTGAATGTGTAGATAGCTTTGGGTAGTATTGACATTTTGACAATATTTCTTCTTCCAATCCATGAGCACGTAATGTTTTTCCATTTCTTTATATCTTCTTCAATTTCCTTCATAAGCTTTCTATAGTTTTCAGCATACAGATCCTTTACATCTTTGGTTAGATTTATTCCTAGATATTTTATGCTTCTTGGTGCAATTGTGAATGGGATCAGTTTCTTTATTTGTCTTTCTGTTGCTTCATTACAAGTGTATAAGAATGCAACTGATTTCTGTACATTGATTTTGTATCCTGCAACTTTGCTGAATTCATGTATCAGTTCTAGCAGACTTTTGGTGGAGTCTATCGGATTTTCCATGTATAATATCATGTCATCTGCAAAAAGTGAAAGCTTGACTTCATCTTTGCCAATTTTGATGCCTTTGATTTCCTTTTGTTGTCTGATTACTGATGCTAGCACTTCCAACACTGTGTTAACAGCAGTGAGAGTGGACATCCCTGTCGTGTTCCTGTTCTCAGGGAAAAAGCTCTCAGTTTTCCCCCATTGACGATGATGTTAGCTGTGGGCTTTTCATAAATGGCTTTCATGATGGTTAAGTATGTTCCTTCTATCCCGACTTTCTCGAGATTTTTATTAAGAAAGGGTGCTGAATTTTGTCAAATGCCTTTTCTGCATCGATTGACAGGATCATATGGTTCTTATCTTTTCTTTTATTAATGTGATGTATCACATTGATTGATTTGCGAATGTTGAACCAGCCCTGCATCCCAGGAATGAATCCCACTTGATCATGGTGAATAATTCTTTTTACGTGCTGTTGAATTCGATTTGCTAGTATCTTATTGAGAATTTTTGCATCCAAATTCATCAGGGATATTGGCCTGTAGTTCTCTTTTTTTACTGGGTCTCTGTCTGGTTTAGGAATCAAAGTAATACTGGCTTCATAGAATGAGTCTGGAAGTTTTCCTTCCCTTTCTATTTTTTGGAATAGCTTGAGAAGGATAGGGATTATCTTTGCTTTAAACGTCTGGTAGAACTCCCCTGGGAAGCCATCTGGTCCTGGACTCTTATTTGTTGGGAGATTTTTGATAACTGATTCAATTTCTTCGCTGGTGATGGGTCTGTTCAAGCTTTCTATTTC
>NW_024417611.1:0-376 GCF_014898765.1 Herpailurus yagouaroundi | reverse complement strand
TGCTTGTATCTCTGAGGGATTGGGTGTAATAATTCCATTTTCATTCACGATGTTATCTATTTGGGTCATCTCCCTTTTCTTTTTGAGAAGCCTGGTTAGAGGTTTATCAATTTTGTTTAATTTTCAATAAACCAACTCTTGGTTTCGTTGATCGGCTCTACAGTTTTTTTAGATTCTATATTGTTTATTTCTGCTCTGATCTTTATTATTTCTCTTCCTCTGCTGGGTTTAGGCTGCCTTTGCTGTTCTGCTTCTATTTCCTTTAGGTGTGCTGTTAGATTTTGTATTTGGGATTTTTCTTGTTTCTTGAGATAGGCCTGGATTGCAACGTATTTTCCTCTCAGGACTGCCTTCGCTGCGTCCCAAAGCGTTTGGA
>NW_024417610.1:0-2915 GCF_014898765.1 Herpailurus yagouaroundi | reverse complement strand
ACGGCCTCCCCGCGCCCCTTCTGCCAGCAGCCCCAGCAGCCGGGCGCGGCGGGCGGCGGGGAGGGCTGGGCCTCCGGCGGGGGCTCGGGGTCCCGCGCCCCGTCCAGCCGGACGCGGGTGCGCCTCTGGATGTTCAGGTAGATGCTGAGGTTGAAGAAGGTGACGCTGAGGAAGGGCGTGAAGAACTCGAGTGTGGAGGCCGTGATGAGGAAGTACCAGTTGTAGAAGAACTCGGCGTAGCAGTGGCCCTCCGGGATGGAGCTGCCGCCGGACAGGTACTCCCAGCTCAGGATGGCCGGCCCGTACAGGAGGAAGGCCAGCACCCACACCATCACCATCTTCTGCACCGCCCGCCGCGTGTCGCCCTGCTGGGCCCGGTAGGAGACCTGCCCGGGACACGCTGGGTCAGGAGGGAAGGGGCCCGGGCAGCAGCAACAGGGGACTGGGAGCTCCCCCAACACCCCGCGCCGCGCCCCCCCGCCCCCCGCCGCCGCAGCCTCTGGGCCTCTGCGCCGTGGCCTCCCTCCCCTCCCCCGCTCCCCACGTGGGTCTGGCCGGCTGAGGCCCCAGCACACTCTCCCGCGGTCATGCAACCTCCCTCAGATCGGCCCCAGACGCTAACTTCATGCCAGGCTGCTTGTGTGCTACCCCTGCTGGCCGTGGGCACCCGGGGGGTGGGGGAGGTCCTGTCACCCCCCCCTGCCCACCGAGCGCCCCCCGTGCCGAGCTCCGTGCCCCCAGCACCTGCTGGGTGTCTCGTGCAATCTTCACGGTGGAAGTCGTCCTCCCTTCCCTGGTGGCTCAGGGAGAGAGGCGGGGGCCACAGGTGGATTGGCTCAAGGGGACCCTGAGCCCCTGCTCTGCACGGTCTCCTGGCCTCTCCAGGCGGGGACACGTGGGGCCCCCAGCAGAGGGCGCTCAGAGTGACTGGCAGAGTCATCTCAAAGAAGAGGGCCAACCGGGACTCCGGCTGCTGCCCCTGTGCCCGCCTGGCCCTGATGCAGGAAGCCCAGGCCACCCAGCGTCCCTGGCTCACGGTGACTACTCACACCAGGAAAAGCTCGTGGAGCCAGAAGCTGATGACTGACTTCCGGGGGCACACTCGTGCACACATGCACGCACGCTTGTGCGCGCGCGCACACACACACACACACACACACACACACGAGCGCACGGTGGGGAGGGTACCACCGACGACCTCTGGCCCAGATCCTCCCTCAGCCCTCCAGACTTTGCACCTGCTCCAGGGCGGAGGCTGAATTGCCCCTGTTCCTTCAGGAACACCCGATGCCGGGTCCAGACGTGCCTCCTGCCTGTCCCAGGACCCGTCCCACTGGCAGCAAATGGCTACTGAGTGGGCGGCTGGCCATAGAGTACGCAGTGTGTCCGGGGTGAGGCCAGCAGAGACCAAGCCCACCCGGTACTGCCCACAACTTGGAAGTGGCCATCCTCTGCTGTGGCCACTTCCTGACCACCCCCCTCCCAGGAGCGAACATGGGGCACCGGCTTCCCAGACTCACAGCGCGGGTGACTGACAGGAAGCGGTCATAGCTGATGAGCACGATATTGAAAACGGACGAGGTGCAGAGTAGGTAGTCCACCACCAGCCACAGCTTGCAGAGACCACGGCTAAAGGGCCAGCGGCCAGTCAGCACATAGGGCACATATAGTGGGATGCAGAAGGCCCCTGTAGGAGAGAGAGTAGGGCCACGGTGGGCCGTGGCTGGACAGGGGCCTGGGGTCAAACCCACCCCAGTGGAGAGACAGGCAGGACCTGGGGGTGGCGCAACGGCCGCTTTCCTGGGACCGGCAACCCTGACCTTGCCCTTGCCTCCACCGTGTCTCTTAGGCACACCCTCTACCCTGCGACTGGCCTTCAGCCCCTGCCTAGCTTCCAGTCCCGCTGGCGTCCCCTGGACTTGGAGGTAGGAGGGAAGATCTAGGGGTGGGGACCTCCGGGCACGATGAGACCCCTCCCCCCCAAGCCTTGATTCGGTACGTCCACATTTCTGTGCAGTCCTCCCAGGCCCCAAAGGGAGGCAGGAAAATTTCCTCCCTCCTCTTCCACCTGCTGGACCCCAGCCCCTAACCCAGCCTTTGGACAGCCCTTCCTCCTCAGCTCAGAAAGAGAGAACGCCTTTCTCCCGACCCAAAGGGCATTTGGCTGCCACCACGCCAGCCGCTCCCACGGCCCAGGGTCTGGCAGACGCACTTAGCAGCCCCAACAGGTGTCTGGCGCTCGGGCCCCCTCTGCGCGCCCCGCCCCCAAGCCGGCAGCAGTGCACGCACACGTGAGAGCGCGCTCCTCCGAGCATCTCCCCCACCCCCACCCCGCTTCCCCCACGCCCCCCTCCCCCAACACGGCTCTAAAAACTCCCTTCCATGTCCCCTCCCCCAAACCTCTCCCAGCGCCCTCCGCACGTCCTGAGTCCGCCAGCAGCCTTTGTTTGGCTACGGCGCAGGAGCCAGCGGTGCACTCGCGGCCGCTGCGCCTTGCGCCTGGCCAAGCGCCCGCCCGCCCGCCGGGGCCCCTTCCCGAGGAACATCCCCCCCCACCCCCCAGCCCCGGTCTCGGGGGGGGGGGCGGGGGGGAGGCAAGGAACTTCGCCCGCGCCCCCCGCCCTCCCCCGGGTCCCGGACGCCCCCTCCCCAAACAGGGCTCCCTGGCGGGGCCGTGTGCCCGAACAGAAAGGCGCCCTAGGTCCACGCTCCAATCCCTGCTGGCCGGGCCAGGCTGGACACTCCTGGGCTCGGGCGGGGGCTGGGGGCTTTACCCACGAGGAAGTCGGAGATGGCGAGGTTGAGCAGAAAGAAGTTGTTCTGGGTGCGGAGGCTCGAGTCGGCCACGAAGGCGAGCATGACCAGCGCGTTGCCGAGCACCGTGGCCACGATAAGCAGCGCCATGAGCGCGGCCA
>NW_024417609.1:0-7896 GCF_014898765.1 Herpailurus yagouaroundi | reverse complement strand
AGCAGACCTCCCAAGTGCAGGGGGAGGCGGGGGGAGCAGACCTCCCGGGTGCAGGGGGAGCAGGGGGAGGTGGGGGTCGCCATGGCACTGGAATGCCAAGTGGGCTGAGCAGGTACGGACGTGCCCAGGAAGGTGGGCGTGTGCGCTCTCATTAAAGGAGGGCAGTGGGTGTGAGCCACTTCCTGAGGTACTTTGGCCAGAAGAGAAAGGATTCGGCCTCATCTCTCTTTTCGTGTTTCTTTAATCGTAGTTTGTGATACAACCGTGGAAGAAATGCAAATTCAGAGGTATCCGCGACACCTTACAGAAGCCGTCTCTGAGGCTAAGTAGGAACGTGTGTTTGAAATTGAGAGATCTTATGACACGGCTTTGCGGTCAACAGCGATGGAGAATTCCCGGTGACTGTGACGATACCGTCACTGAAGGTTCATCGGATTTTAGGAGGCTTGTGTTAGTGCCTTTTGGGTTTATGTGACCTAGGTGTGCTGAGGTGTGAGTGCTCCCCTGGTCACTGGCTCGCTTCTAACATCCATTAGCTTTTAAAGAGAACCAGAATGGGGCCACATCCCTTACTTTGTGCAGGTGTCCTAGGACAACAGACAGACGCCTTCCTGTCTCAGGTTTGTTGAGTTCCCCGCACGCGGAGAACGGCTGACGCAGACTCCCTTGCCCTCATCATGCCAGCAAGACCACGTGTTAGGGCGGCCGTGGCAGCAGTATCGGACCACAGCGTGCCGATACAGCTCACACTAGACGGTCCTAGCACCGACGTCTGAAGGCCGCGCACAAAGTGTGTTTACGTGCATGACCCAAGAAATTCATGTCGTTTCTAAGATTTCAGTTCACGTTTCCCTGAAAACTGTGGATCAGAGTGTGTTTCGTTGAACTCTCGTGTGACCCGACCAGTGTCTCCCAGAACGGGTCGGCTGACCCAGTGGATGCCAGTGTGTCCAAGGCATTAGTTTAGAAGAACGTAGCTTTTAGTTCTATTTGTGATGATTTCAACGTGAGCTTTAAATACGAAAGTTTCGAGCCTGAACTAACTCCGTCGGTGAGAATGTTTAAACATTTTCTCACTGTTTGAAAAATGGGGTAGGGGAGAGGAAAGAAAAGTAGAACAAAAAGCGGAGGAACCTGAACCACTATTTGGAATTTGGGTAGACAGTTTTATTTCAAAACGTGCTTTTATTCACAAGTCCGCTTTGAACTTGCTGAGAAGACCCAGGGGCACAGGAGGGTTGCTGCACCTGCCCCAGGGAGGGAGCAGTGTCCCCGTGCCGTCCGGCGTGCACCCCTGTCCGAGCCCCAGGGGCACCGGCCACCGTGGGCCAGTGTCGGGGTATCCTTGGAGGAGCAGAGCTGTGACCTCTGGGTGTCAGGTGGGCCTTCGGTTCTGGCGATGGTCCGTCACATGGAGGATGGACCGAGTCCTGGCTGTGCCTCGCGACTCTCTCTGGGGCAGAAGACGGGACGGTGGCAACCTGGCGTGGAAGCCATGCTCAGGCGGGGCCAGGCAGCGTGCCCATCAGCCGTGTCCACCCTTAGGAGGAGCCCGTGGACCTCAGGCATTCCCATCGGGGGAGGCTTCTCGGGGGTGCCGGTCTGGTGATTAGTGCCCGTGTTTTCCTATGTCCACACTCAGGAAACGGGCGCCTGTCTGTTGCTGGGTCCTCGGTGTCAGAGTGCTGACCGGGGCTGTGAATGCTGACGTCAGCCTCCACAAAAGAGACAAACATCCAAGGAAGATGCCATACCCCTCACGCCCGGCCTGTGGCTCTTCTGCTCTGGCTCTGACCGGAAGTGTAGTTATTACCTGATGGCACTCGGAGTCTGTCCAGATGAGGGGTGTCAGAGCAAGCAAGCCACCCGCTCCGGCACCAGCTGGCCTGCCAGGGTGCCTGGGCCATGCCGGGACGCCAGCCTGCCCCTGGAAGAATCTGCGTGGCTCAGCTGTCGGGAGCCCACACGTCCACAGAAGTGGTCGAAGCGTGCCTCTCGACTTACGGTGTCCTTCCCTTAATCCGTGCGGTGCCCGTGCAGAGCCCGTGTGTTCCGTTCCGTATGTTCCACCGGGAGGACATGAACTGGATTGCCAGCTCTCTGTGTTTGAAGGAGACGTATAACCTGGGGAACTAATTTATTGGATTTTAAAAGGGTTTTTTGAAATTCTGCTTGTAACCAATGACTTGGCAGATATGTTTCCTTCTTTTCAGTAAAGTAAGAACCCTGATGGGTTGTATAATGCGGCGGGAACCACATTGGTCACACGGCCGTCCCTTGTGCATTAGAGTCTGCCTGTGTTCCAGCCGCGTGAGGCTGCGGCCTTGTGGGCATCCAGCCTTTCATGGACTTCCCACCCCCGGTGGCTGCAGAGAGGAGGTAAGGTGTGCAAATGCTGTGGACTTAAATTATTAAATTTGCGTTGAGGCTGTTTTAAGAATTTCTGGTGTCCTTTCCGCTGCCCTCACCCTGGGTGCCGGCATCCAGAGTGTGAATCATTCATTTTGGAATCCCTTATCTGAAGCACAGAGGCATGTATTTTGTTTGATCAGCATGAAACCTGCCAAATTAGAACCATCATTCCTGCCATTATGGTCCTCGTTAACTGCCTCCAAGAAGTCTAGATTTTTTATTTGGGTTTATTTACAGAAACAGCCCTTTTCTCGTATTTTCCTCTCCGTGATTATGACGGGATATTGCACACTTACATTAGGTATATGCGACTTTGTTCTCCACTTGTTAATGTAATTTTATGTCCTCTCAAATTCACTGGTGGAGTGTGATAAAGCAGAAAAATGGATGATTTTTATGAACAGAGAAATAAACCTCTTCGTTTGGAGCAGCAAGTATGGCAGAAATTCTAGGTTATTTTCTTATGTTTATAGCGTTAGTTTCATGGTGATGATCCACGATAAAATAGAATCTCTCTTCTCACTGCACTTTGCATACTCCGGTTATCCCAAGGTGTCTGTTACTGGGCACAAACACCAATGATTTTAGGGGTTGCTACCTAGAAACCAACAGCGGATATTTCTGACGCCTCGCCCAGGATGGGTGGTGACGGGAGAGGCAGGAGCGGGCCCCGCGGCAGCGTGACCGCGGGTGCTGCGGAGCACCTGTTTACCGCAGGTTCGAGGAAACGCCTGGAAAGGCCCACTCTTGGGAAGGGTCCAGTCGCTGAGCCTCCCCGCCCGGTGGCACGTGGCCCCGCAGAGGCGTGGAGAGACGCGGTCGTCACTGGAGCCGTAGGACGAGGGGCTTCCGGTGGGGAGCGCGGGGTGTGGTGCCCAGGCGCCAGGCGCGGTGGAGGGGGCGGAGCAGCCCCGTGCAGCTGGCGGCAGCTCTGGGCGCGTGGTCGCCCGCTTCGCGGCCAAGAAGGTGAACCTGGGCTTTCTGTTTTTACTTGGAGATCCGCCAGTGCTATTTCTTGTTTGACGGGAGCGTGTATTTCCTCCCTTTCTGTGTGTGTGTGTGTGTGGGGGGGTTGTTTTTTCTTACAGTTTTTAACAGTGAGCTGTGCCCCTGCCCTGTGCTGCTGGGACGGGAAGGTGCGCGTCCTGAACCGAGCCCACAGCTTGTTTCTCAGGCAGTTCCCCCTCGCTCCGGGGTGGGAAGTGAGGGTGTGGCGATCTGTCGTCCCACCTCGGTCCCCTTCCTGCCCTCTCAGGGCACAAGCACACTCACCCTTCCTGCCTCCCCTGACCTCCTGGGGACTCCCCAGGCCTGGGGCCGCCCCCGACGGTGAAGTGTGGGGCTTTCCTTCCCATGCACGCCACACCGTTGGTGGCTTTCTCCTTAATCTAGGCCTTTTCCAGGAGAGCTAGCCAACTGTTGGTGACAGAGCCCATGGAAGTTTCTAAAGAACCTGTTTTCTCCTTCCTGGTTTTGCTTCAGGAATCTCTGGGTCTCCAATCTCTGTGGAGAGATTAACTCTTGCATCCATCGCGTAAAAGGCAGATGTGTTCCCTTTCTTTCTGATGCCGTGTAATTCAGAGATTACAAATTTAAATCCTCTCAGGAATGAATGGCACATATTCAGAGGCATACCTTGGTTCCGTCCTGTAGCTTATTCAGTCACCTCTCCCAAGGAGGCGTTTCCTCTGTGAGGAGCAAAAGTCTTAGTGTGGGTGTGTCTTCCTCGGAAGGCTGAGGTTCTTCTCCCACATGTATGCTGTGTTAATGCTCCAAGTACAGGCCTTAGCTCCAGCTTAGCTGGCGTGTGTGCACATGTACGTGAGGTGTGTGGGGTGTGCGTGTGTGTGTGGGCTGTGTGTAGGGAATGTGGGGTGTGTGTGCACGTGACAGTAACTCAGGGAACTCCAGAATGTTCTCAGATGCCAGGGGGAAAATCGCCTGATGCCTGGCTGACTTTTGCACCAACGGTCACCAGAGGAAGCGCAGGTGCCACGGAAAGTGATGTTGGGGACTCGGGACCACAGCCACTGGGCACGAAGTGGGCGGGACAGTGACACGTGATGGGGCTCTGGCGCCTTTCAGAATAGGTCAGGATTCGAGTTTCCGGCCTCCCTGAGGCTTTGTTTTCTTAAATCCTGGTGGCATTCTCTTGGTGTATGTAAGGGGGGTAATTTCACTACCGCAGGCCAAGTTGGAAGGTGGGGTTAGGGTTTTTCGACAGGAGGCTGTCGGCGTCTGGGGTGGGCCGGTCTTGGCTGTTGAAGGCTGTTTGCGGGCCACGGCCGCGTCCCCCCAGCCTCTGAGGACCGGGCCCTCCACACTGGTGCTCCCTGTGCAGCCAACGCCCGACTGCATCCGACAGTGTCGAGCTCAGGGAGCGCCGACTTTGTGCGGGCTGTGCTCAATACCGACTCGCCTGTCTTCCCAAACCTGGGACGTTGGCGCACCGCTGTTAGCCCCCGGACAGATGAGGATCTAAAGCCCAGAGCGATTAGAAGTCGCAGGCATGCATACAACGGAATTTGGGTGGCCTTTGGGAAGAATTCCGTTTCCTTGACATGGAAACTTACCCAAGACACGTTTAAAGTAAAGCCGCACGCAGCAGAGTGAGGTCACCAGCGTGTCTGTGGATGTGACTGTGGTCGTATTACCCGCGTCAGCACGTGTATTGGCAGAGACCTGGACGCTTAGTCCCCTGTCGTGGGGGTTCTCTCCACTGGGGGGCAACACAAGAGGCTTGCACTTCTGTCAAGTTTAAACACTCTTAACGAGCACATATGACTTGAAACTAGGATATAAAATACGGCAGCTTCAAACGGGATCTCGGGGAGGCCAGGGCTATGGCTTCATGTGTTTTATTCAGGGGAGAGCTCCTTCTTCGCCCACATAGGGCCACTTATTACTGAGCTTGTTAGTCACCAGTGTACGTGCTGCTGCAGCTCAGGTAACAGGGAGCGTGAGGCAGGTGCCGGCAGGATGCGTGCAGTAGCCAGAAGGGAGGCAGGCAGCTGCCGGCAGACTCCCGGACTCCGCTGGCATCGAAGCAGACCCCAGTATAAAAGGCCAGTGACTTGGGGCCCTTTCTTACGGGCCCCAGCGCTGCCCCACAGAGGGAGAGGGATGCAGCCCAGTGCCAGCCAGGGCACGGGGACGGGTCGTCTCGGCCAGGCTGCGTGTTCGCCGCACAGGCAGAAAAGGTCCAAGGGATATGCCGCATACGCTTCAAAGGAAACCTACCCCAAATGCTTGCTGTGATAGAAAAGACCAAGGTTAGCGGTCCGAAGCAGCGGTCTCCAAAGTTCGGTGTCAGAAGGAGATAGTTTTACGTCACAACCCTCCCGTCTCCCCCAGCACACACCGTGAAAGCAGGCGAGTGCGAGCAGGGGGGCTGGCTGTGGCACGAGGAGGCCCGTGCCTGGCCACCTGAAGGACTGTGTGTGGGGACGAGGATTCTGGAGCAGACGTCGTGGGCGGAACGGCCTTGGTGGAGGCTGCAGGTGGATCTCGTGCTGTGTCGTCCTGTCTCATCACGTGCACGGCGGACTGTGCTACTGGGCCATGTGAGACCGCCAGCGGGGCCTGGAGCCTTCACCACTGCGGCGCGGCTCTTCTCAGGGGGAGTCCCCCGGTGGTTGGAAGTGGGCTGGTTGGACAGATGGCTGACAACCCCGAGCCTGACAACCTTCTGCGTCCCATGGCATGTGATGGGTGCCCTGGATGTCGTTGGTTCTGCTTTGCTCGTGCCGCCCTCCTGTTCTCAGTGGGGCCCCAGCTGAAAGTGGTGTTCCTGTAAGAACAAGACCTCGACAGGTGTCTGTATTTTGGCGATGGGAAAGCACACACAGGCCCAGAGAGGGACTAAACTTGGGCTGTTGGTGGGCCACGTTCTCAGCTGACGGGGCAGTTAGTGGGAAAGTAGGAGCCAGGCAGACAGCGTTTCCAGGCAGGAGCTGGACGATCGTGAAGCCGAGGGCGAACTCGGTCAGATTTGTGCAAAGCGAGAAGTCAGACATTAAAAATAAGATTCAAAAGCTTTATCGCTTTTTTATGTAGAATTTGAGAATGATACATGTAAGCAAATGACTCCCAAGGTTTTGCTCGCAGGAGAATTGTAACTCCGGAGATGGATGGAGAAGGGCGGGGGTGCCGTGGATATCGTGCGTGTGGCGTCTAGGGTGGCGTGGACGTGCAGGTAGAGGTGCCCGTGGGGGCTCAGTCTTGGCTTGCTGGGCAGGAACCCCCCCTGCAGTTCAGCGCCCGGAGAGTGGGGGAGGGGCGGCCGGGGCGGACAGGGAAGTGCGGGCACCGATCTCATCCCGCACTTGGCCCGCGGGGTGTGCAGTGGCCCGCGGGAGAGTTGGGGAGCCAGCAAGACTGCCTCTTGATGAGGGGCCTTCGAGACTAAGTAGCCAAGCCTCTTGCATGGGTTCCAAGGTGGACCGATCCTCACTGCATGTGCTTGATAAATAGGCTCTTCGCCCAGCTTTATCTTTCACGGGTTAAAGTGCGCTGGACACATGCCGAGAGGGGGCGTAATTAATTCTTCATTCACGATTTCCCTCAGCACCTCTTTGTTAAGCGCCTCTCCTGTGCGGGTCAGACTCTGTGCTAGGTGCTTGGCATGCAGCAGTGGGCGAGTCTGGGCTTGTGCTGAATTTGTAGTCTGGCCGGGAAGCCAGCCACGGATGACCAGGGGCCGCCGCTGACCCAGGACAAGGGCAGTCCGCGTGGCCTCCAGGGGTCAGGCCCGGTGGACTCGGTGTTTCAGCCAAGCCCCTTCTGCCTTCCAGAAGCCCGTCTCTCTTGGTCCTGATCTGCAAACAGATTTTTTTATTGAACTGACCTGTTCTTTCCAGGTTCAGACCTGGTCCTTGAGGAGGGATGGCCGTCCGCACGCAGCCTCAGGTCTCTGGAATCGATGGGATCCCTGTGTTCCTGTGTTCAGGTTCTGGTGAATCTTCTCTCCGGTCCCTTCCTCACTTTGCCTTGACATTTACCTCTGCTGAGACATGGGGGCATCGCAGAGCCATGACTTTTTAGGGACTCGCCTGTTACTCCTCTGGACACGTATAACCACCTGTACGTGCTTTTCGACAGGCTTAGCGGGCCTCTCCCGGGCACTCGGTTTCCTAGACGTCCGCCAAGAATAAGTCTTACCCGGTCTCTCCAATGGCTGATTGTGGTAGCGCTCGGGACTTAGTTGCCACACAGTCTTCTCTGCAGTTTGGACTCGATCCTCCAGCAAATGGGTATGAATGCGCCTTGCTGAACAGGAAGAACTAGGAAATGAGTCTTTACCCCTTCTCTCCCCTCCCTCTCTTCTCCTCTCTTCCCTCCCTCCTCCCCTTCCTCTTCCCTCCTCCCTCCTCCCCTCCCCTTCTCCCTTCCCCTCCTCCCTCCTCCCCTCCCCTTCTCCCTTCCCCTCCTCCCCCTCCCCTCCCCTTCTCCCTTCCCCTCCTCCCCCTCCCCTCCCCCTCCCCC
>NW_024417608.1:0-8499 GCF_014898765.1 Herpailurus yagouaroundi | reverse complement strand
GAGAGAGAGGGAGACACAGAATCGGAAACAGGCTCCAGGCTCCGAGCCGTCAGCCCAGAGCCTGACGCGGGGCTCGAACTCACGGACCGCGAGATCGTGACCTGGCTGAAGTCGGACGCTTAACCGACTGCACCACCCAGGCGCCCCGAAAACATAATCTTTAAAGGAGGAGCTGAAGAACGGACCCACACAACCGGAGAGGAATCCACTAGCTTCAGGAGCGGTTGGATACGTGTGCTCAAGTAAAGTGTCAGCAATCTGTCTTTCTCCATCTCCCAGCTCTGCTCTTCTCAAAGTTGTTCTCCAAGTTCATACCCTATCAGCTAGCCTAGCCTAGCACACAGACAACACCTCTTTCCAGGGCTGATGCTCATTGGATACTCCGGTCACATGTTCATCCCTGAACCGTGAGGATAGGATGCCCTGATTGGTTACACTGGGTCATGTGCCCACCCTGGGAATCTAGGAATGGCAGAGCAGCTCCACATAAACCACATGAGCTAAGAATGAAGGACTGGTCATGCCCCAAAGAAAATTTGGGAGGTATTAACGGAAGAAAGAAGAATCAATGCAGGATGGATAAAAAGAACATTTGTAGGACATATATATATATACATTACATATATATTTAACCATCCATACTTTGCATCTTTTTTGGAGACTAACATTTTTCATTCACCAAGACACCACTGTCTTATATCTTCCCCAAGATACCACTGAGTTATATCTCAATAAAGGTAGACAAAAATATATATATCGTAGACAAAAACAAAATCACAGACAGTAGAGAAACCTGAGAGACATTACCTCATCCAGGTCATGGTCAAGGTCAACACCAACGGCGAGAAGCTATGTTGGTAATCTGCCTCCTTGATTTGGTGTGATGAGAATGGCACTTCCATCTGTGTGGTCCTCCTCCCCAGCTGCATCATCTCAGGCTCGTCATGTTCTGTACATATCTGACCGGTACTCCTCAAAACTGTCAAGGTCACCAAAGACAAGGAAAAGACCTGAGAGGAAAAAAGGAAAAATGACAAATCAACGTAAAGCAGTGTTCCGGATGGGACCCTGGGGCAGAAAAAAGATGTTAGGTAAAAACTAAGAAAATTGTGAACAAAGTGTAGACTTTAGGTAAGAATAATGGATCAGTATTGGTTCAGTAACTGCAACAAATACATGATACTAATGTAAAACAGGGATAGGAGAATTGGAGTGCAGGTGGATGGGAACTCTTTGTGACAGCTTTGCAATTTTTCTGCATATCTAAGTAAATTTTTAAATTTTTTTAAAGTTTATTTATTTTGAGAGAGAGTGGGGGAGGGGCAGAGAGAGGGGGAGAGAATCCCAAGCAGGCTCTACGCTGTCAGCTCAGAGTCCAAGGCGGGGCTCAGTCTCCAGGGCTCAGTCTCACAAACCATGAGTTATGACTGAGCCGAAATCAAGAGTCAGAAGCTTCACTGGCTGAGCCACCCAGGTGCCCCATAAATTTTATTTTATTTATTTATTTATTAAAAATTTTATTTATTTATTAAAGAAAAAATTTTTTTAACGTTTATTTATTTTTGAGACAGAGAGAGACAGAGTATGAACGGGGGAGGGTCAGAGAGAGGGAGACACAGAATCTGAAACAGGCTCCAGGCCCTGAGCTGTCAGCACAGAGCCCGACGCGGGGCTCAAACTCACAGACCGCGAGATCCTGACCTGAGCTGAAGTCGGACGCTCAACCGACTGAGCCACCCAGGAGCCCCTATTTTGTTCAATACATTATGGACATTTTGTACCACATCAGTTTTTAAATGACTGCATGGTACTCCTTCGTATGGCCGATTCATGATTTTTGCTGTTTTCAAAAGTTGTCACTTTCTTCCTAGGCAGACATGATTCTAGAAGGGAAGCTGGTCTCCCTAAAAGTGGCCATAGCTTGGGGCGCCTGGGTGGCGCAGTCGGTTAAGTGTCCGACTTCAACCAGGTCACGATCTCACGGTCCGTGAGTTCGAGCCCCGCGTCGGGCTCTGGGCTGATGGCTCAGAGCCTGGAGCCTGTTTCTGATTCTGTGTCTCCCTCTCTCTCTGCCCCTCGCCCGTTCATGCTCTGTCTCTCTCTGTCCCAAAAATAAATAAACGTTGAAAAAAAAAAAAATTAAAAAAAAAAAAAAAGTGGCCATAGCTTGACAGAATGATCTGAAAACATGCCACCCCTTTGTCAGATCCCAAGGGGCTCCCCCTTTCTGGCGGGGGGCTGGGAAGCAGCAATTGGTAGTGGACAAGCTCAGTTCTAGAACGCAAGACAGTCCCCAGCCCCACTACTGACCGGAAGCTCTTTCTCTCCCTAGGTCAGTATCCACCTTTGTAAAAACAGGTCATTGGCCTTGACGGCCTTGGTTTGGATCAAGCGAAATCCAATGTCTGTGTCTAGACCCTGGAGGATATGTGACCTGGGAGCACAGTAGGCCCAAGAAAGAATAATCAAAGAAGGGGCCAGAGCACCCTGAGGTTAAATGACATTCCCAGCTTCCTAGCTGGCAGTATCAAGCAGGCCTGGGACCTGAACTCCGGTTTCCCTGAATCCCCAGCTAAGCCCTAGGAAGCCGAGCACTCTGGATGTACCAAGTGCCTGCCTGGCGCTTCGGATGGGACTATGTGCTTTGCTATGGTTGGAGTTTGCCATGTGATCCACTTCTCTTCATTCATCAAAGGCCAGACACAGACACAAAATGAAGGAGGCACCTGTCCCTCCCCTCACCAGTTGACTGCTACTTGTAAATTTCTCAGCTCAGCTATCACCTCCTCCAGGAAGCCCTCCCTGACCACCACACACCGGGTGTGCCTCTGTGTAGTTCCACAGCCCCTTGTCGCGGTTCTCGCCATGGTGCTCTAACTGCTCGTTCAATATGCCGTCTGCCTCTGTGACTTCAGGAATGGAGTCTCTCTTGTCTGCTGCCACATGCCCTGGGACAGTCACACTATTAGGCCAGAGCATCAGTTCACTAAATGTTTGTCGAGAAACAGATGAGTTTCAGAATGAACTGTTCGTGGAAATAGAGCCTGATTGCTATGGCTTGCCTCTTCAGAACTCCACTGTCGTGTGGCTACGACACATTTCCCCAAACGGGGTGGTTTGAAACAATACGAATCTATTTCCCCAGGGTTGTGGGGCCAGCAGTCTGAAATCTAGCGGAGGTATGTTCCCTCCAGGTGCTCTGGGGCAAGCTCTATTCCTTGCTTCTTCCAGTTTCTAGTGAGTTCTGGCATGGCCTTCCTGGGCTTGTGGCTGTGCCAGTCCAAGCCCCCACCTCTGTCTGAACATGGCCTTCACCTCTTTGTGTCTATCCTCCGTGCATCTCTGATTAGGATATGTGGCACTGGATTTAGGGCGCATCACATTCAAAGGCTCTGGGGATGCAGGTGTGAACATATCTTTTGGGAGACTACCATTCAACTCACTACACCCACCCCACTGTAACTGTTGCTTTTCTCTCTGTCTCCCCATTACAGCATTGTGTCACTTAGGAATATATTAGCTGCAAGTGATAGAAAACCCCACCAGTGGGGCTCAAGTCACAAGGGCATTTATTGTTAAACAAGAAGTGTGGAGAGAGGCCACCCAGGGTTCATTTGGAAGCTCAGTGCTGTCGGCAAGGACCCAGGCTCCTGCCCTCCTTCTACTTCACCACCTTTAGTACTGTGGCTTTTCAACTTTGAGTTCATCTTCTCATGGTCACAAAATGGCTGCCACAGCTCCAACCATCAGACTCTTACATACCACTCACAGCAGGAAGGGAAAGAAGGCAGCAAATACAGCCACTCCTTCCTCATGGTCATTATATCCAGGCGAGAAAGCTTTCCCAGAATCCCCCCGGTGGACGTTCCATTATAATTAATTGACCAGAGTTGATTTTCATCCCCACTCCACACCCAAGCCAATTCTTATTAAAGAACAACAGAATTGCCATGACTGGCTTAGACCAGTCTCAGTCTTAGCAGCCTATTAAAATCACCTTAGTAGCTTTTAATAAATACTAATGCCCATGCAGGCTCAGCGCTGTCAGCCCAGAACCCCAAGCGGGGCTCAAACCCACAAACCAGGAGATCATGACCTGAACTAAAACCAAGAGACAGATGCCCAACCGACTGAGCCACCCAGGTACCCTCCAGCATTTAAACAAATTTTTTTTAAGTTTATTTTATTTTTGATAGAGAGAGACACAGAGACAGAGCACGAGCAGGGGAGGGCCAGAGAGAGAGGGAGACCCAGAATCTGAAGCAGGCTCCAGGCTCCCACCTGTCAGCACAGAGCCCGACGCGGGGCTCAGACTCATGAACTGCGAAATCATGACCTGAGCTGAAGTCAGACTCTTAACCAACTGACCCACCCAGGCGCCCCCTGGCATTTTTAAAAGGATAGTTTCCCCAAATGATTCTAATGTACAACTGGGGTTGAAAACCACTGACTTAAACCGAGGGTTAGCACATTTTTCTACATTGGGCCAGAGAATAAATTTCTTTGGCTTCGTAGGCCAGTTTTTCCTGCAACTATTCAATTCTGCTGTTACAGCACAAAAGCAGCCACAGACACTACTGAATGAACTGCTGTGGCTGTGTTCCAGTAAAACTTCATTTACAAAGGCAGGTGGCAGGCTGAACTTGACCTGTGAGCCATAGTTTTCTGCCCCTGGCCCTAACCAACGCGGCATCAGGAATGCTGTGAACCAGAAAAAAGAGAAATGGTCTGCGGGGGGCAGGGCGGGGGTGGGGGTGGGGGTGCTCAGTCATGATCTCACAGTTTGTGAGTTTGAGCCCCGCCTTGGGCTCTGTGCTGACAGCATGGAGCCTGGAGCCTGCTTCAGATTCTTTATCTCCCTCTCTCTCTGCCCCTCCCCCACATGTGCTCTGTGTCTCTCTCTCTCTCAAAATAAATAAACATTAACAAAATTAAAAAAAAAAAAAAAAAAAGACGGGGAAGGGGCCACAAAGCAAGGAATGTCGGTGGTCTCTAGAAGCTGGGAAAGCCAAGAAAAAGGATTCTCTCCTAGAGCCTCCAAAAAGGGAGGCTTCCGGGGCACAGTCTGAATTTAGCCCAGTGAGACCTATTTTGGACTTCGGACCGTCACGGCTGTCAGACGTTAAATGCGTGTTATTTTAAGCCGTTAACGTTCATGGGGACTTGTTAAGGCGGCCCTGGGACACGGATACACCAGACCCCACAGTGTCCAGACCCCACAGCAGTTCTCTGGGAGCCGCCCATCTGGGTAGTTTCCTCCCACAGGGGGTCTGTGCTGCCTGGGGCTTACCAGTGGGCAATGACACAGGAGATTCGCCGTCAGCTCCAGACCCAAGCCCCGGGAGGGCTGGCTTGCACTTTTGGGAGTCCCAGGATGCAATGGTTCAAGCTCTAGGGTCGTGTCAGAGAAGGCTGGGCAGAGAGGAGAGGCCGGAAGAGCTTAGAGGGGAGGGAGGCCCAGTCTTCTGGGGGGGGGGTCTCCGTTTAGCCTCCAGGTGACCCCAGCCCCTCCGGCAGCCACCACGTGACAGAGCCCCCAGGCAAGATCAGCTATGGCACAGCCCAGCCAGCCCGGTCCACCCACAGAAATGGAGGGATAATAACACGGTTCTTTTAAGCCACTGTCTAATTTTAGCTGCCGTGAGTTAAGTTGAGGCCCTTCTGTGGTGAGTGCTAGGAAGCCATCAGCTCCTAACACTGTCCTGAATGTCACCCCCACTTTCAAGATGAAGAAACCGAGGCCCTGAGAGGGAAGGTAAGGAGAGTGGCTGGTAGATGGGAGAGCTGGGTTTAAACCCAAGTCCTTCCACCTCCAGAGCCCCAGGCCCTTAGCACCTGCCAGAGCCAGCTCTCCTCAGAGCTCTCTGGATTATACTTGGAGGCCTAGGTAGGCCCCAGTCACTGCTTTGGCCGCCATTGTCGGCCGCCATGTTGGTTCAGGCAAACTCATTGCTAACCTCCTGCCCTTTTCCTCCTCTTGCTCTCAAGTCTCATCGGAGGAGAAGCGGATTACTTACAGTAAGTGAAAACCAAGACTTGCACAGGAAGCGCAGCCTGATCCATTACAGGGTTATTCTAGCCTGTAATGGACCTGCACGCTCTCAGACACAGCCAGACTGTCTGGAGAGGGGCTGGGAGGGTTTCGAGCTACCCCGTGGCTGCTCCGGGGCGGGGTCAAGGCTCAGGCATGCAGAGGGAAGGGACCACAGGCCCTCGGTGGCTGTTGCTCTGGGTCTCCTGAAACTGCCTCCCCAGACTGTCGTCAGCGTGGCTGGAACAGCGGCCAGCAGGTGCTCGGACGCGGAACGTTTACCTGCAGTCCTGGGGCTTTCCAGAGACTGCTGTTCCTTCCCCCGGAGGGCAGGGAGGGCCTCCCGGGGCTGATCGCTCGCCCCGGGCCTCGACCCCAGCTGCCTGGGCAGCGTCAAGGTCTGGCACCCTCTAGTGGCCGTGGGGAGAAAAGAGCCGCTTCGGAAGCGGTGGGCGGAGACTGGGGAGCTAGGTTCCAGCTGACGTTGGAAAGTCAGACTCTCCTGCCTTCAGTAAATGCAGGTGTCCGTGGCCTTATCAGATAGGTGTGTTCCAGCCATATTAGCTACGAAAAAAATCTTGCTTTCTCACTGTTTTTTTTTTTAATTTTTTAATGTTTATTTTTAAGAGAGACAGAGAGAGCACGAGCAGGAGACGGCAGAGAGAGAGGGAGACAGAGAATCTGAGGCAGGTTGCAGGTTCTGAGCTGTCAGCAAAGAATCGGACGTGGGGCTGGAACCCACGAACCATAAAATCATGACCTGAGCCGAAGCCGGGTCCTTAACCGTCTGAGCCACCCAGGCACCCCTTTCACCGTTTTTTCTTAAGACTGTATTATTTACTATTTTTAGAGCAGGTTAAGGGCCACGGAAAAATTGAGGAGAAGCTACAGAGATTTCTCCTACACCCTGTGCCCCTATGCATGCACAGCCATTATCAATAGCCCTGCCAGAGTGGGGCATCTGTCACAGTGGATGAACCTGTATGGACACATCATCACCCAGAGTCCGTAGTTTCCATCAGGGTTCACTCTACGTAGTGTACATTCCGTGGGTTTGGACAGATGTATAATGACAGGCGTCCTTCACTATGGTATCATACAGACTGGTTTCGCTGCCCTAAATATCCCGTTCATCCCTCCCTCCTCCCCACCGTGGCAACTGGGATTGTTCTCGCTGTCTCCATTAGTCTTTTTGCCTTTTCTAGCTTGTCGCAGAGTTAGAATCCGACGGTATATAGCTTTTTTAGTCTGGCTTCTTTCTCTTAGTGATGTACATTTAAGGTTCCTCCGCGTCTTTTCATGGCTAGATACTTTCTTCTTATTCTTTTTTTTAACTTTTTTTTTTTTTTTTGAGAGAGAGAGAGGGAGAGAGAAGCGAGAAGGGGCGGCAGAAAGAATTCCACAAGGGGAAGAGAGAGAAAGAGAGAGGAGAGAGAGAGAGAGAAGCGGGGCTCACCTGGGGCTCATGTTCACCCGAAGTGGGGCTTGTAGTCACCTAACGCGGGCGGGACTCAAACTCGGGAACTGTGGGATCCTGACCTGAGTCAAAGTCAGGTGCTTAACGACTGAGCCATCCAGGCACCCTCTTCTTTTTTTTTTTAATGTTTATTTATTTTTGAGAGAGAGAGAATGGGGAGAGGGGCCGAGCGAGAGGGGGACAGAGGATCCACAGTGGACTCTGAGCTGTCAGCACAGAGCCCAACTCAGGGCTCAAAGTCACAAACCGGGAGATCAGCCCCTGAGCCAAAGTTGGACGCTTAACCGATTGAGCCACCTTGATGCTTTCTTTTCAGCGCTGAGTAAACATTCCCTCATCAGGTTGTACACAGTTTCTCCATTCGCCACCTGCTGCAGGACGAATCGGTTGCTTCCCAGTTTGGGCAACAATGAGACAAGCTGCTGCACACATCTGTGTGCAGGTCTTTGTGTGGACGTGAGTTTTCAACTCATTTGAGCAAATACAAAGGAGTGCGATTACTGGGTCGTTCGGTAGGAGTGTGTTCAGTGTTGTGGGGAATGACCATGCTGTCTTAAAAAACAAATTCAGGGGCGCCTGGGTGGCGCAGTCGGTTAAGCGTCCGACTTCAGCCAGGTCAGGATCTCGCGGTCCGTGAGTTCGAGCCCCGCGTCGGGCTCTGGGCTGATGGCTCAGAGCCTGGAGCCTGTTTCCGATTCTGTGTCTCCCTCTCTCTCTGCCCCTCCCCCGTTCATGCTCTGTCTCTCTCTGTCCCAAAAATAATAAATAAACGTTAAAAAAAAAAAAAAAATAAAATAAAATAAATAAATGCATCTTTAAAAGCCACTAATTCGATGCAGAGGCGACCATTCAACCCTGCTCCCACAACTGGTTTGCTTGACCTTAAACAAGGTCCTGTCATTTTTGTGCCTTGCTTTACATTTTCAAATATATGTCTCTTTTATTCTCACAGCATTAAAATATAACCAAACAATAGCAAAGACCCAGAAGT
>NW_024417607.1:1713-3447 GCF_014898765.1 Herpailurus yagouaroundi | reverse complement strand
GCATGATGTTACTTACAGAGAATTCTTTAGAAATTCACAGAGGCTGGTCAATCCTGTTAGTGCTTTGGCTTCAGTGTTGATCTCCTCAGATATGCTTTTAGTAATTCTCAGATATTGAACATAGGGTAAGGAGGGTGATCAGGAAAAATACAGAAGAGTCCTTGCCTATCTGTTGTATCTGTCTGTTTGCCTACTTCCTACCTATCATTTTTTTATCATCCATCTGTTCATCACATTCCATACTTTACTGGTATACTTCTCAAAACAGTCTAAGCAAAATCTCTTTGCAAAGAGTCTCCTCTTTGGAAGCAGGAGGTAGGAAAGGAGAAGTGAGTATTAATAAATCAATAGATAACTAGAAATTTAAATGTCTGAAAGCTGGGAAGTGTCTTTACTGAGAAATCTTATAAATCAGTATGATTTAAGCGTCTTTCAAATATGTTTGTCCACATTGGAATTCAATACTGAGCTCAAGGATAATCCCAAAGTCTATAATGATTGGAACTTACTTAATTAAGTTTAATTTTATTGATTGTCATATAAAATGCACTGCTCTAAAATATCATTGACAGGTTTGTTTAAATATTCATTTAAAACTTGTCAGTAGGATATTTAGAAAACTATCCACATTCTTTAAAAAGTCTGTTCAAACATTTTAATATTTTATAGTTACAATTAAAAGTACAATATAAGATAGGAATGATAATAAAATTTTAATTTAAAACAAGTACCTGTTTAAAAAAAAAGTAAGTACCTGCTTTATTTTTTTTTTTTTAATTGTATATAGCTCAGGTGTCTCCAGGGTTCAGTAGATTCTACAAAGATCATATTGATTTTAAGAAGAATCTAAAAGTTTCTGGAGAAGATAATACAATCATTTATTTTGAAACGCTAACAAAATGAATGACAAACTAATAAAAAAAATAACTGAGTTTATTTGTAAATCCTAGTCTAAAATAATCTTGTATGGGTGTTCCATATAGGGAATTGTTCTTTTCAAGTCTACATAATAATGTGAGCAAGCGCTTAAAGAAATAAATTCAGGTGGATTGAAAATAGAATGGACTTTCTAAAACATTTTATTTATGTAAGAACTTACAATCATATTACTGAAGTGTTTATGCATGTGAGAAGACTCATAAATTGTATGGTAGATAAATGCTGTTTTGATTTTTTTAACCTTACAAATAAAAATACCAGTTATTTCACTAGCAAAGCATGGGCTATTTGGGAATAAAAGAGAATTTCAGGGCACCTGGATGGCTCAGTTGGTTAGGCATCTGACTCTTGATTTCAGTTCAGGTCATAATCTCACAGTGAGATTGAGCCCTTGTGATGCATAGAGCTCTGGGCATAGAGCCTGCTTGAGATGCTCTCTCTCCCTCTCTCCTTACCGTCCCCACACTTGTTTCTCTCTCTCTCTCTCACTCTCTCTCTCTCTCTCTCTCTCTCTCTCTCAAAATAATAAATAAATAAATAAATAAATAAACTTAAAAAGAGAGAGAAAATTGCAATTTGGGACAAACAGGCTATGCAAAACCATACCCATGTCCCAGGAACAAAGGAGAGGCATGCTTTTTAAAAAGGAGTAAGTTGGCTTTGTAGCAACACGGATGGAACTGGAGAGTGTTATGCTAAGTGAAATAAGCCATACAGAGAAAGACAGATACCATATGTTTTCACTCTTATGTGGATCCTGAGAAACTTAACAGAAACCCATGGGGGAGGGGAAGG
>NW_024417607.1:0-1613 GCF_014898765.1 Herpailurus yagouaroundi | reverse complement strand
GTTGTATGGAAACCAATTTGACAATAAACTTCATATATTGAAAAAAAATAAAATAAAAAAAAGACAAAAAATAAAAAAATAAAGAGGGGTAAGTTGGGAAGGCTGTTATAAACTAAAAGTCCATTGGAATAAACTGGGAGTTTGAAGTATGGTGGCTTCTCATTGGCTGAGCTGTTGTCCAGGGGGATAAGCCAAGTGTTTCTTCCTCAGGCTAGACTGATAGAGTAGTATCTGATGCAAGGTCAAGTCCCTGTGAGGTCAAACCCATCTCTTCCTATTGGGTCTGCAATGACTACAAGTAAGAGTGTGAGACCTCCTTCTGCTGAATCCTGACTCCATTTCAGTGAGATTTCCCATGACTCATATGCACAATTTCAGATCAGCTGTTTTATTTTCTCCCCCCATCTTCCCCCATTCTCAAAACTATGCTCAGATGAAGAGTTGGTATAACTATTTTCAGTTCAAATATCTGGTGGTCATTTAAATGGAGGGTAAATCAGCTGAGAACAAAAAGTAACTGTGAGATTCTTGTAGAACAAAGTTTGAAATGCCAGTTGTCTTCACATATGCAATATGGTGTGTGCGCGTGCACCTAAGGGTGCATGATAGAGAGGAGATAGCCCTTCCTGTCGATAAGAGCTTGCCTTTAGGAGTATGGAATCAGCAGATTTGGATCATCATCTTCACTTATTTTTGCCCCAATTTAAGACTGTGTGATATAAGAATTATATCAAGTGTTGAAGTTTCATTGGGAGTTTTCTCCCTCAATTATATCTTCCTTCATAAAATCTTTTGGCTCAAAATGTATATGTGAATTTCCTCTCTGATGTTGGAAGAAATTCAGACTTATTCTAACCCTTACTAATAATGCAAGTTGAGATGGTGCCTTTCACACAAGGAACCAAAGGTTCTTATCCAAATTCTAATATATTTTCATAAAATTCCGTTGGTAAAGAATAAGCATTTTTCCCAATCTAAATTTAAGATCTACTGAGGTATGAGAGGATCAATGGTTGGCTATGAGTTCAAAATAAATTATGAAAAGAGCTGGATTTAAGCCTTAGTATTACCTATCTTGGTGCAATCGTGTCATTCTTTAAGGTCATTTAGATGTGCAGAAACCTATTTTGTAGTTTAGGAGGACATGTAAAAGTAAAGAAAAATGAATTTAACTTTGTATGATCTTTAATAATTTCTAAGATCCTTGATTGCCCTCCCACTGGACAAAAATTCACAGTGGAATCCACTTAAAAAGGAGCAAGGGATAGTAATTCATAATTAAATATGACTATTTTCAAGGTTAATTAATATTACTGAGGTTAATTCCATTATAATTTAAGTAGTCAATTAAATAAATTAAACATTTAATAGGCTGAGGGAAATGACAATTTGGGGATGTTAAGGCGTCTTAATATGCATCAGGATGCAACAATGAATATTGCCATTTATATACAAAATCTCTAAGATGATCTGAATTATTATTCTTATATCATTATTATAGTTAACTGAATTATTGTTTAATGATGTTAAAACTTCACTAAGAGGATTCTGGGAGGAAGATGGTGGCGTAGGAGGACGCTGGGCTCACTGCGTCCTGCTGATCACTTAGATTC
>NW_024417606.1:1451-1539 GCF_014898765.1 Herpailurus yagouaroundi | reverse complement strand
TGGAGCCCAGGATGCATCGGAAAAAGATGGGGGGGGGGCGGGGGGGGGGAGTTGGGGCCCGGGGGTTTTGGGGTCAGACAGACCCGGA
>NW_024417606.1:0-1351 GCF_014898765.1 Herpailurus yagouaroundi | reverse complement strand
CGGTCCGGCTGCCCGGGTTGCCCATTTTACAGGCCAGTGGCCCGAGCCCCGGATCCCCCGCAAGACGACGGGGGGGCCCCCCCCGGGGAGATTTGGAGCAGGGGTTTTGGGGTCAGACAGACCCGGATCCTCACTCTGTCCCTTACTACCTGGGTGACATTGGAGAAGTCACTCAGCCTCTCTGGGCCTCGGTTTCCTCGCCTGTAAAATGGGCAACCTCTTACAGGGTTTTCCCACCAACATGGTAGCTGATGGTGGGACTAATCCCAGAGCAGAGGGATTGGATGATGTTGCTTTTCATTGACTTTTTCTCATTTTCTCTCTCTCTTTTTTTTTTTTTTTTTTTTGGACCACAACTATGTAGATCTTTTGAATGAAGGGTGAGCCAGTGAGTGGTTTAGAACATGAAAGGGTTGGGGGGGGCCTGGGTGGCTCAGTCGGTTAAGCGTCCGACTTCAGCTCAGGTCATGATCTCACAGTTCGTGGGTTCGAGCCCCGCGTCGAGCTCTGTGCTGACAGCTCAGAACCTGGAGCCTGCTTCGGATTCTGCATCTCGCTCTTTCTCTCTGCCCCTCCCCTGCAAAACTAAACATTAAAAAAAAAAAAAGAAGAACGTGAAAAGACTGAAAGACTGGTAAAGGGAAGAGGGGAACAGACAGAGTGGAATTTAGAGGCAACCAACAGTCATTTTGGGGACACTGGATCCAAGGATCGGTGAGAGAAATACCAGTCTTCTTTGGGAGCAACTTGGGAGCCCAAAGGTCTCAGGCAGGCCACAGAAGCCAGGGCTGGGGCGGGAAGTTCCGTTCGGGGCCACCCTGCATGAGGGAGAAGGGGCTGGTGCCATATTTACCGTCAGGACTGGAGCAGCACAGCAGAAGGGGAGAAGGATCTCGAGAAGCAGGAGAGGGTCTGGCCACAGCCATGGAGGAAGGCAGAGGAGCGGCCAGGACAGGCACCCACACCAGAGGAGGGCCCTGGCTCACCTGCATAGTCCCTCCTTTGTAAAAGGAGAAATAGAAAGAAACTGTATTTTTTAAAATTTATTTTTATTATGTATTTATTTTGAGAGAGACAGAGACAGCATGAGAGGGGGAGGGGCAGAGAGAGAGGGACAGAGAGAGAGGACCCCAAGCAGACCCCACGCTGCCATCGCCGAGCGCGACGTGGGGTTCGAACTCACGGAACTGTGAGACCATGACCTGAGCTGAAACCAAGAGTTGGATCCTTCACCGAATGAGCCACCGAGGAAAGAAAGAAATGTATTAATCTCAGACCCCCCCCCCCCCCGGGGGGGGGGTCCGGCCCCATTTCCTGATTTGACGAGAGAGCCCTGCGGGGAGGGACATCG
>NW_024417605.1:0-9612 GCF_014898765.1 Herpailurus yagouaroundi | reverse complement strand
AGGACGGGGCCCCCGTGTGAAGGCGGGAGAGTCCAGGCCACGGCTGCAGTGCGGACCGCGCTCTGCCAGCTGCTTCTGCGGACACGCCTGCCATCCTGCTGGCACCCCTTTTTCTCCGCCAGGTGCACTTCACCGTTTCCAGAACCTCGTGAGCCAGCCGTCTGCCTGCAGAGCGAACGGTGTGGGGGGCGGGCTGCTCCGACCCCCGAAAGGCATGGGCTTCCGTCTCCCAACAGGTGCTTTCTCTCCTGGGGGGGCCCCACCCCCAATCCCTTGGGGCCAGAGGGCCGGCTCCTGGAGGCTTTCCTTTCCTCGGGCGGTGCCACCAGCACTCAACCGGGCTCTCGGGGCTTCCCCGCTCCTGCCAGCGCCCCCACGGGGGCGGCAGACCTCAAAGCCATTCCAAGCGAGCCCGGGGTCGTCGTCGTCGTCGTCGTCCAGGTCCCTGCACGCGCGCCAGGCACGCCGCGCTCTGCCTCCCCTCCCCCGTCACGCTATCGTCTTCCTGCCCGAGGTCGCCCTGGGCTGCGCTCCTCCTCCCCGTCTGCGCCAGAGCCCCCGCCGCCTCCGGAACGGCTGGCACTCGGGCACTTCCAGGTAACCACCTGCATCCCCCTGGTCTCCGTTCGCTCCCGCAAGCCGTCCGGGCCGTTCCTGGAGCCTTCCCGCCGCACGGCAGCCAGCAGGCCACTGCAAACCCGCAAGGCCTGGCGGTTCGAAAAATCAGCACATCCGCATCCGTGGGAATTTCCAAAGTAGCATCTGCAAACGGTGGTGTGTGTGCGCAGTGGCTGGACGAGCCCAACCGTCCCTGCCAGGACTCTGCGTCCAACACCGAAATGGGTTGTTCCGAATGACACCGCTGATCGCGGCACGAGCCGGAGACGGGAGACGCTGGAGGGCAGGGCCGCCGACCGCCGCCGCACCCAACTTCCCATTTCTACAGGTTGGAGACAAAAGCTGTAAGCTGAGGATAAGCGGCCCTGGCCTGGAAACGCGGGGCCGCGGGGGACATGCTAACAACCTCGGGTCACCGCCGAGGCGCCCTCGGGCTCCTCCTCCTGCACGAGCCACCAGCCACCCGTCTCGGACCCCGTGACTCAGGCACAGCACCCGGCCTCCACCAGTCTGTCTGCGGCGGCCACGCTCACCCGGCTGCGCGGCCACGGGAATCGGCCGTGATGACCGGAACGCCAGCAGCCTGGGTGGCGCTCGGACGCCGGTACCCCGGGCTGCAGAACGTTGCTCCCATGCTCCCACCAGCCAGCACCCACCCCCCAAAGGAGGCCACAGCCATCCTGAAAACACCCAACTATCCCACAGTCTCTTTCACAAACGGCAGGGAAACGTAAAACACATCTGAGGAGGCTTTCCATCAGTGATATACGACATGATATTTACTTCACAATTTTAAAAAATCTCTTCAAAGATTTGCCCTCTGAGGAAGCCAGCTTTGATTCGCCAGAAAATTCAGCCTCAATGGAATAACGTTCTCCCGTGGTTGGCCATGTGAGAAAGTACCGAGGTATTTCTCAATTTGCTCCAGAAACAGGAAGGAAGACATCAGTATCATTTGAAGTGCAGAGAAGTTCGATGACGTCCAGGAATGAGTCAGGAATGTCTAGTTGGAAGTACTTCCAATCGATTTCTTCATCCACTGTAACTCAAGATGCATAAAAATAAAATCCAGCTCTGCCCTCAAAACATGGCCTTCTTTATGTCTTCCAGCATGGTGACCACTCCCCTCTGGACCTGGCACACGGACACGACATCATTACGGGTATAGCGCAATAACGCCATTTCCAAATCCCAGAGAAATCGTAATTTGCTTATCAGATTGGGTTGATGTCACGAAATAAACGCAATCATACAAAATAGAGATTCCATCCGACCCCTGACAAGCAACTGGCAATTTCTCCAATCGAATAATGTTGGAGACTTGCCCTGTCGGTGAGGAGGGGAAGCAGCTGAGCTCTCCCCGCACCATTTTTCCTGGTTTCATCTTCCCGAGACAGAGCAATGACTCCTCGACTCCCAGACCGACCACCTGCACGAAACCCACCCCACGTCAGAGGAGACGCGGGGATGAAGTCAAGCACCCACATCCCCCCCAAAACGGTGGAGAAGTTAAAGGGAATTAAAGAGTGATACGCTGTTTCTCTCCCCACACCGCGGACACTCCCCGTGAGGCCTCCTACCGGCAGAGACGATGACAACCGATGGCCTCATGCAGCCCTTCAGGTACCTACTCGGGAATTCCCAACCTGAGACTTCCTCATTCTTTCGTTCTCTCCGGCGGAGGCCTCCATCCAGAGAGGAGAGCGTCCGATCTGTGCCGCCAAGACCCCGGTCACGGCCCCGCACAGCCTGCACCTTGCGCTCGGCAAAAACCCGACCCCCTCGCGTGGGTGTGCTGCCCGTGATGAAAACTCCCGTTCAGGGTAAAATGTTATTAAGTCCCTGCTCGACTTCTGCCCCACGGGGACAAGAGGTCCCGGGCGCCGGACCAAATTTAGGCAAAGGAATTTCAGGTCGATTTGGCTTAATTACGAGAGTCGAAGTGTGCTGTGGCTCCTGCGCATTAATGAGCCATCCTGGTTAATGAGCGATTCTGGTTAAACCGTGGCTCGTCCACCAATCCCTTTCTTTCCTGCAAACTTCTCGCAAAAGCTGGCCTAGGGGAGTTAATGGAGAACACACGCATGAAGCTGAATCGTAAGAAGGAGAACAGAACTGCTCCGGTGAGGGTGGGTGGGGTTGTCTGTGAGATTCGGCAGGGGTGGGGGGGCGGTCTGCGTGCCCCGTTGGCGAGGCCGACTCTTGATTTCAGCTCGGGTCATGACCCCAGGGTCGTGGGATCCAGCCCCGCGTCGGACTCTGTGCCGAGCGCGGAACCCGCTTGGGATTCTCCGTCTCCCTCTCCCTCTGCCTCTCTGCCCCGTCCCTCTCCCTCTCTCTGCCTCTGTCCCAAAAAAAGAAAAAAAGAAAAAGAAAAAAGAAAAAAAAATACCTTTTGCACAACGAAATCTAAATCGAACCCTCCATTCGTTCGTGCACGTCAGCCGTTCTCACGGCGTCAGATGCTGCGCACGCGGAGAGGAGCGGGGCCCAGGTCCGCGTCGCAGCCCTGACTCTGCCCTCCTGGCCTCTCCCCGCCCCGGGAACAACTCTGGGCGCCACGCACACACGTCACAGAACGTCCCGCCCCTGCCCCCTGCAGCGAGTCCTGGAGGATCGGCCCCGGCCGTGCCCACGTCCGCCCCAGGCCTCTGCTCTGCCCTCGCCTGCCCGGGGACGGTGCCTCAGGCTCACCTGAGCCCCTGCTGCGGGGACCCCGCCATCGCCGGCCCCGCGGCCCCGTGCCCCGACCGTCCTGGCTCCCTCCCGGCTCTCGATCTCTCCTACCAGACAAAGACTTCTCTCCCTTCACCTCCCCACCAGACCCTGTGTTCGAGCCCCTGCTTAGTCATCCTCCGCGACCCCCATTCACTCCGGGGCTTTGGCTACGCCCTCTGGGAGGCACCCACCAACACCCCTGCTCCTGTGCCCCCTGCGCACCCTGCGGGGTCACTGGCCCCCTTCCCGCGAACGTCCTAAAAAGGGTTAAAAGTCTGAAACCTTTCCCCGCCGTCAGGTCATGCCCGTTTAAGTCCCTCGTCCCTTTCATGTGTGCCCTCCTCAAGGCCTCTGTCATCCCTCAGTGACATCATCAGGTGGCCCCCTGGTACCCCATTCCCCACCCCCACCGCAGCCTTGCTCCTGACCTAACCCCTCGCGGCCACAGTGAGGCAGCAGCCCCCTCGCCCGCCGCTCCTAGGTCCTCTGGCCTCAGGGAGACCCCCGCCCCCAGGCCTCGTGGAGGATGGCCCCCGCCCTGGGCAGGCAACCTGGCCGCAGGAACCGCCGTTGACGGCCCTTGGGCCACGGCTCCTGCGACACCCGCGTGGAGTCCCCTTTGTGGTTTCCTCCCTCCCGCCGTGTCTGCACAGCGGTCACGGTCCTGCGTCCTGAGCTGGGACTGTCCCTCCAGGGGCCACGATGGGCCTCTTCCTGCTCACCAGCCCCCTCCGAGCTGAGCCCGGAGGCCGGTTCCGTGACCTTCCGGCGCTGCCCTCGGGTGGCTGCTCCTTCAGTGACTTGGAACCTTTGAACCCCGTGTCTCTGTTTCCGGCCATGGCTCCAGGCCGGACACATGGCCGTCGTGGGAGAGTTTTCTCAAAAGGCAAGAGGGGGCCGGTGGGGGCAGAGGGCGCGGGGAGCCCCTTCCTTCTGTCGGGCAGCAGATCGCGACTCCTATTCTCCGGGTTTCTCATTTAGGATCCACGCAGGGGGGAGGGACGGGGGGAGGGACACGTCTCTGAACAACAGACACGAGTGGCAGAAGGGAGGCACTGGTGGCCGTGCTCTGATGGCCGCACGCAGAGACCCACAAAGGGCTCGGTGGCCACGGGCTGCCCTGAGCCACGGACGCACCTGGAGCCAAGTTAATGAGCCACTTTGGCACCAGCCCAGCTGGGGTGGGGGGGTCCTGAGGAACCAGCATCTTGGCCTCTGACTCCGCTCCCGAAACAGCTGTGCCGGGAGGGTGTCCGCGAACCTTCGCCACAAAGGGTCCTCACTCACCTCTGCCTCCGAGGACGCGCATCCCCAGGCGTGAAAACAAGCACCTCGGCCACCGAGTCTCGATGGCGATACGGTTGTCAGCGTTCAACCCTGGGCGGTGCTGCTGTGTAGACAAGAAACCTGCAAGTCTGGTGGTTCCCAAAGCTTTGCCTCCAGCGAGGCTGGGGGAGGACAGGATGGCACGTCGGCAACGAGAGCACGTCCGCCTGGATCGCCTGCGTATGATTCAAAGGGTTCCGTGGCGGGGTGTCATGGCCGGGGCCACGCCCCTTCATCCCTACGGATCAGGTGAGGCGTCTGTGTTCACATCTGGAAAGACGGCTCCATCCTGTCCCAGCAACGGGATTTTCCAACCACGAATATGTAGCCGACAGGGAGAAGGCTGTCCATCCATCTCAGTAATGAGCACGCTCCTGGTTACTGTGTTTAGTAATTATTGACATTCATTACTTGAAAAATTTTATAATTTGTTTATTTTGTTTTGATTGACTATGTACTTGTAATTACTATACTAATAAATCCAAAAGAAATCGGAGCTTTGCAGACACGTTTTTCAGTGACTTTTTAAAAATTTTTTAATGTGTATTTTATTACTTTTGAGAGAGAGAGAGAGGGAGCGGGGGAGAGGCTGAGAGAGGGAGACACAGAATCCGAAGCAGGCTCCAGGCTCTGAGCTGTCAGCACAGAGCCCGACGCGGGGCTCGAACCCACGGACCGTGAGATCGTGACCCGAGCCAAAGTCGGATGCTTAACCGACTGAGCCACCCAAGAGCCCCTGTTTTTCAGTCATTTTAATTTTAAGCGCCAGGGGCACCCGAGGAAAGCAGTGTGAGGACTGGCCCCTCTGCATCGCACAAGCCCTGAGTGTCACCGGCATGCCCCTGAGGAGCGCGGTGTGTGAGCAGAGCTCCCACCCTGGAGGAATCTGGAGCGGGGAGCTCGGGGGGGGGGGGGGGGGGGGGGGGAGGGGTACTGCGGAAACAACGGAGTTCGGTCGAGTCTGTCTGAGGAGCAAGACGGGGCGTGAGTCTTTAGGGAAAGGCTCCGTGTGCGTCACAGGACGGGTCCACGGAGGAGGACGGGACTCCATAGGCAGCTCCTCAGCACCAGGGCGTGCCAGGCTCGGGCGGCAGGAGGAACAAAGGCAAAGCGGCAGGCCAGGCGCGGGCCCGGGGTCTTCCCACGGAGCCGCACCGTCGGATCCGGATCCCCGAAGCACCGCTGTGGCAGCCAGGGAAGGTGAATGGAGGTGGAAGACCGGGGACGGCGAGCCCCGTTAGGAAGGTGCCGTCTGGGGAGGGTGGGACCCGGGCCCGGGAACCCGAGAGCCGGGTGGGGACCCCTCACTCGGGCCGCGGGCCGGGGCGGAAACGAGGAAGTCACCGGCCAGACCTGGATCTGCGGAGCTGAACACGCAGGACCCCACCCCAGGGCAAACAGTACGGCGCGGGGTTGGCAGTGGACTGAGGGAGGGCAGGAGCGGGGGGGCCCGGGGGAGCGGCTCCAGGACAGGCGGTAAGAGCCCCTGCTCTCCCGCCCGGCGGCTTCCGAGTCTCCTAGAAGGCTGTGCTCTAGCCTGGAAGGCAGGGACAGCTGTCCGTCGGCCACACGGAGCAGACCACACGCCAGCAAGTCGAGGAGCGAACAGGCCACGGGAGGCGGCCCACCAGAGGTGGCGCCACGACGGCGACCGCACACCGTCCACGCCTGCGGCGCCGGGGGCACCAGGCCGGCGCAGAGCTGCGGGCGCCCGGGCATTGTCCGGATGTGACGCCCGCCTGGTCACGGCCCGGTAAAGCATCATGTGGACAAAACCCAAGAGCCACGCTGAACGTACCCATGAGCTGGCCTCCTAGGGACCACCTTGAGGCGGTTCTCTCTGTCAATGAGTAAGGAGGGTGAGCAGCGACGGGGGCGGGGGACGTGGGATGAGTCCACATCTTCAGCCTCCGTGGCCGCAGGCACGTGGATGCGCTTCAGCAAGACGGCACGTTAGTTACGGAAAAGACTGACCTGCGACAGAGGAGGCCCCGGAATCGAGTCGCTCACAGAAACTGCAGGACCACGTACGCACGTGTACGTGAGTCACGGGGGTGATGGTGGCACGCCCACCGGGGGTCTTCTACCCAGGAACCGGTACCCGCGTCTTCGGACGGTCTCGGCTGTCCCCTGGGGCTGGCCCTCATTTGCTTGGCGCCTCCTCTCCCGCCCGCAGGGAGGGGACAGAACCCAGAGCCCGGGAGAATCTCCACCCGGCACGTCCACTCACCATCCGGGGGTGACGGCCGGCTCTCACAGCCACGCCACAGCCCCAGGAGAGGTGGCGAAAGTTCGTGTCCAGCCAGATGGTCTTCTTCCGAGGAGGAAACAGGGCGTCACTTCAGGGAGCAGCCGGCAGCCAGCCCAGAAAACACTGCAGGAGGAGCTGGTTTCGTGGACGAGAGACTAAGTCCGTTTCAAAGGCGCCGCGCTGGAGGTGCTCTGGGAATCCAGCAGAAGCTGCCGGAGAGGAGACCGAAGACTGGCCTTCGGTGCAGCCCACAGGTCATCGGACAGCCAGGGTGACAGCCAGGCCACGGCAGGCCGCCCTCTGCCCTGTGCGCGGTGCGAGAAGACGGGACGGCCCAGGCCGGCCTGTTCTCACGTATCCACACCTGAGTACCGTCAAACTCCGGGCCAGCCGGACCCCTGAGAGCATCTCTGCCTGCCTGGTGGCAGGTGCCGGTCACAGGACACGTTAACCTGTCAGCCCCGAGCAGCCTTGCAAAGTCAGACCGCTTCCTAAAATTAGGAGAAGGTAAAATGGGACAGCCGCTTTGGAACACAGTCTGGTGGGTCCTCTAAACCCTAAATAGGATTCCCGTATGACGGTGGGGTCATATTCCTATGTGCCAAATATCTACTTTCTTTCCTAGTGCCCTTAAAATTATAATAAATGAATAGTAACTTTAAAAAAAAGAACTACTGGGGCGCCTGGGTGGCGCAGTCGGTTAAGCGTCCGACTTCAGCCAGGTCACGATCTCACGGTCCGTGAGTTCGAGCCCCGCGTCGGGCTCTGGGCTGATGGCTCAGAGCCTGGAGCCTGTTTCCGATTCTGTGTCTCCCTCTCTCTCTGACCCTCCCCCGTTCATGCTCTGTCTCTCTCTGTCCCCAAAATAAATAAAAGTTGGAAAAAAAAAATTTAAAAAAAAGAACTACTATCCAACTCAGCAATTTTTTAAATGTTTTTTTATTTACTTTGAGAAGAGAGGGAGGGGCAGAGAGAGGGAGAGAGAGAATCCCAACCAGGCTCTGTGCTGTCAGCGCAGAGCCCGATGCGGGACTCAGTCTCATGCACCATGAGATCATGACCTGAGCCGAAATCGAGTCGGATGCTCAACCCCTAGGCGCCCCACAACTCAGCAATTTGACTCCTAGATATGCTCAAGGGAAAAGAAAACCTATGTCCCCACATCGACTCGACACAAATGTTCGTGGCAGTGCAACTGATAATAGCTCAAATGTGCAAACAACCCAAATGTCCACCCACGGACGACTGGATGAACAGACGTGACGTATCCACATGCTAAAGTATGGTCCCACCATGAAGAGCAGTGAACCGTGGACACAGGTGGCAATGCGCCCTGAAAACATGATGCTGAGTGAAGGAAGCCATACCGTGTCATTCGGCCACTGTGAAATGTCCCTACTGGGCAAGCCCACAGACACAGAAAGAAGAGTGGGGGCTGGTGGGGGCCGGCGGGGGGGCGGGGGGGGTGACTGCTGGCGGGGACAGCGTCCCACATTAAGTGGGGGCAGATGAGGGTAGGAAGCAGTGGGAGAGGTCCCAGGCTGCCCTCTCCTCCTGGGACCGTGGGTCGTACAGGAGCACAGCTCCTGAGAGGGAGCAAGGACCGACTTCCTTCCCGCAGGCTGTCCTCGCAGACAAAAGCGAGATCTGGTTATAACAGGAGCGACGCCATGGAAGCATTTACCTGTCACTGAAGCCTGACGTTTCTGGCTGTGTCAAATACTCAGAGATATTCCTGCCATGAGAATCTGCTAGAAGCTTTACATGACCTTACTCACGCCCCACAGAAGCAAAGATATCCAGAACTGAAAAACTGAGATCAAGATAAGCCATTTTGTAAATTCTGAAATGACGAGCTTCAAATTCATCTACCTGTCCCGTGCCTCCGCGAGCAGACACTTGGGTGGGTCCGGGCCCACCGGCAGCAGGTGCTCCGTGAGCCATCCGGGACGCTGGCCTCCACGGGCCTGCTCACTGCCTGCCGTTGGAGAGTCGTTCCAGGAACAGAAGTGCCTCACCTGGAAAGGTGAGTCCTTGCAGGAACCCCACTGAACACTCGGTCCTGTGTCACCAAGAGCTGAGTGCTCGGGAACAAAGCCAGATGAGCAGGCTCACCGAGGCCACCTGGTCAGGGAACGGACCCAAAAGCCCAGCCACGGTGAGCCCAAGATGGCCCCGTCCCAGCCGTGTCCACGCCAGGAAGCTGCCAGCGGCCCGTGCAGCGGGCAGCCCGCTCTCTACCCCCTTAACTAGTGAGTAAAATCAAGCCCATGCTGTAAGGTTCAGGGACTGTTTCGCCGCGTCCCAGCTTTGCTGCCGTGTGGTTCTGGTAACGGTTAGCGTGGCCTCTCACCAGAGCTTCTGTAACAAAGGTGTGGGATTGAACATGCTGCCGAGGCAGGACAGATACAGCCCGAGGAAGGTGTTTGCTCTCCCTACTGGTGACTCAGCAGAAGGGGGGGGCCGCGGGTGAACCATCCCACGGGAGACGTTCCCGGGAAAACAGATTTGTGCACACCGCCCCCCCTCCATGCAGCTGCGATCAGGGCGTGGCTGCTGGAAAAGGAGCCACCAGAGGACAGAGGCATGTGGCCCCGAGAACATCTGTGCGTGGCGGAGAGCAGTTTCACAAAGTGGTGAGTACCAAGCAGAGGAAGAAAGACGCAGTCCGGCTTCTGCTTGCTCCTTTGCAGACCAAG
>NW_024417604.1:0-6836 GCF_014898765.1 Herpailurus yagouaroundi | reverse complement strand
TTTTTTTTTCTTTTTTTTTCCTTCCCCTCCCCCATGGGTTTCTGTTAAGTTTCTCAGGATCCACATAAAAGTGAAAACATATGGTAACTGTCTTTCTCTGTATGACTTATTTCACTTAGCATAACACTCTCCAGTTCCATCCACGTTGCTACAAAAGGCCGTGTTTCATTCTTTCTCATTGCCACGTAGTATTCCATTGTGTATATAAACCACAATTTCTTTTTTTTTTTTTTAATTTTTTTTCAACATTTATTTATTTTTGGGACAGAGAGAGACAGAGCATGAACGGGGGAGGGGCAGAGAGAGAGGGAGACACAGAATCGGAAACAGGCTCCAGGCTCTGAGCCATCAGCCCAGAGCCCGACGCGGGGCTCGAACTCACGGACCGTGAGATCGTGACCTGGCTGAAGTCGGACGCTTAACCGACTGCGCCACCCAGGCGCCCCTAAACCACAATTTCTTTATCCATTCATCAGTTGATGGACATTTAGGCTCTTTCCATAATTTGGCTATTGTTGAAAGTGCTGCTATAAACATTGGGCTACAAGTGCCCCTATGCATCAGTACTCCTGTATCCCTTGGGTAAATTCCTAGCAGTGCTATTGCTGGGTCATAGGGTAGATATATTTTTAATTTATTTTAATGTTTTCCAGAGTGGCTGCACCAGTTTGTATTCCCACCAACAGTGCAAGAGGGTTCCCATTTCTCCACATCCTCGCCAGCATCTATAGTCTCCTGATTTGTTCATTTTGGCCACTCTGACTGGCATGAGGTGATATCTGAGTGTGGTTTTGATTTGTATTTCCCTGATGAGGAGCAATGTTGAGCATCTTTTCATGTGCCTGTTGGCCATCTGGATATCTTCTTTAGAGAAGTGTCTATTCAACATCCATCTTTTCTACCCTTCTAGTGTCTGTCCCACAGCTTCTATGTTCATTCTAGACCTGGTCCATGTCATATTTTGATAGTCTAATGTCTATAAAAACCCCTCAGGTCTCACTCAGGGAATATATCTAGTTTTGTAATTAGATGAAGGGGTGAAATTCTATTTAAGACAGAGATTGATGTAAATCTATGGTTTAATTTCTTGGAAAAATTAGGGAAATAAAAATCATAGACATTTATTTATATACTATATATATATATACACACACACACACACACATATATATATATTATTTATATATAAACTCTGTTACAAAGCATCTATTTTTCCCCAATGACTATCTAATATTATATGAGTGAAGCAAATTTCTATATTATACTAATCTTAGTAATATCAACAAGTCAAGTATTTATAAGCAGCATCAGCATTATCAGCCCCATTGGAAAATAACAACACTTACCAAAAATGTCAAGCAAATGCATGTTAGTTTACCCATTAATTAGCAAGTGTTAGTCAAGTAACTCCAGATACTATGTACTTTGAAGCTACGTCTCTTTTAAGACAATTGTATAAGATTGCATTATTGTGAAAATATTTACATGCTTACCCTACTCTGTCCTTCCATATCTGAAAGATTATACTTCCCACTCCTTTGAGTTAAGAGTAAGCAACATAACTTGCTTTGGCAAATATAGTGTGAGTAAAAGTGACATGGTCTATTTCTGAGCAGAAGCTCTAGGGGCCACAACATGGTTCTGTCATCACCTTTCTTCCTGGGGACATAACTAATTCTTAAGTCTGAGTACAAAATAATGAAACAGAACTGAAACCATCACACAAATAACTATCAGTGAGTGATACAGAAAAATATTTATTCTTCTTGTGAAGTCATTAATTACCTCAGCATAAACTAATACTATGCTATACTAATTAATATACTATTAGTTTTGTACTATTTTGTACTATTTTTGTATTATTTTGTACTATTAGTATATGCTAATAGATATACTATTGACAGCCCATACTAATTGATATGAAATTTGGTGCTTAGGAGTAAAGAATTACAATAATAATCAATTATATATCAGCCCTGGGGCCAAGCAGTAAGTAGTAAGAACATTTTTATTGGAGATTGGACAGATGGTGGCCCATGTAATGCATTGGAGAAACATTCAGTAAAACTGGAAACTTATAGATTGGGAAGCAAATAATGCTCTAAATTAGCTGTGGCTTCAAGTTATGGCCAATTTGTAAACAGAATCAACAGGAAGAGAGAGAATCTAGAAATTACAGGCCTTGCAGCATTGAAAGATGAAACTGTTTCTTATCTCCAATTAGTAAAAGAGAAAAATGTGGAATGCTTTAAGTTACAAAAGCTAATTACAACTCGGCTTCTTAGCAAAGAGCAAATCAAGGGTATCTCTGCACTGATTAAGGGAGAAGCCAGTAAACACGTTCCTTTGGATGAAATGGCTCAGAGGAAATAGAATAAAAAAGGGTACAAGTCTTCTAGAAGCCAAATAATTTCAAGATACCTGAGTTTAGAGAAAAAAAAAATCATGGGTGAGGTGACTGGTGCATGGTTGTGAATAACCTAAAATAGTATAAATAAGAAGCCTACAATGTTTTGAGAAAGTTGTGCGGCCAAGGGAACTGTCAGCCTGGAATAAAAGAGAATATGAGTGTTCAAGATTTAAAGCAAACTTTAGAATTCCCAAATTTCCACTGGCAGCAAAATCAGGCTTAGAAAGCTCCTTAGCCTCTTGGGGGGGGGGGGTGAGGATTTTCTACAATTCCCCCTTCAGATAATGTCAAGGAGGATGAATAATGTATAAGATCTGCCAGAGGAAAGAGCTAAGAACCATAGAGAATAATAGGCTAGGCAGTTGTTGGCAGGCATTAGAACAGGGGACCAATCAGGGAACATTCCCCATAACCAGGAAAGGATCATGCTCACTATCATTTCAGATTTGCTCTGATCTACTTGCTGACTGTATTTAACTTCTTCTCCTTTCTGATTCAAAGTATGTCACTGTTCTACCATAATGTATTACAAATGTGCGTGTGTGTGTGTATGTATGTGTGTGTGTGTGCGTGGTTGGGTGGGGCGATAAAGTAGATAAATGATTTACTTAGTTCCTAGTTCTCCAGATGAAGACCTTCATTTGGTTCTAGATTTTGAGTCTGACACTGTAATAGATAGGATTTTATATAACAGAGGGAAGTGAATATTTATGATCAAACTTTGGTAAACTGTATCATTGTTAAGATAAGTGCTATTGGGTCAGACCCTGCAGGAACATTAGACTTCCAGCACCACTGACTTTATTATATGTAGTCATGTGACTTGCTTTGGGCAGTGACATGTGACTGTAAGTAAATGTGCCACATCTGAAGAGAGGCTTCAAAATAGAGCTCTTGGTTCTTTCTTTGCTCTTTTCCTTCTTCACTGAGATTTGCAAGTTTCAGATAGGTCGGCTTCTTCATTTAAGAATGATGGAGCACAGCGTGAACTGTCCCGTGATGGACATACAACTTATGAAATACATAAACTTGAGTATTATAAAGACACTGAGATGTTGAGGTCATCCGTTACCATGGCACAACTTAGTGTAGCCTCAATGATTGAACAATACAACAGAAAGTGCACAGAAGCAAAAGGTGCAGAGAAAACAGCATGTCAGAGACGATAGTCACTTCGGCTCAGATGAGCAATGCTTGCTTTAGAAAGGACTCATTTTATGCCATCTTAGTATAGCAGGAATTCCAGGGAAATGGCATGCAAGATATAATCAGAATGCCATTTTTCTGACTAAATTCTGGTTTTCTCTGAATATAAAAAGGAGAAAGGAATAGTGCCACACTAATGGAAAGTAGTTTGTTTTGTTTTAATCTCATAATAAATCTTTCAAAGCACTGTAGAATTGTGAGGAATAAATAAATACCTGAAAAAATTGTTATCCAGAGAAGTTCTCTGTTGTGAATAATTTTCTACTAACTGTTCTGGCTGGGAAGGATTGTCTCAGCACACCGTCCATTTCCAAATGGTAATTAACCTTACCAAAATCATTCCGCAAAAGATTCTACAGCATCGTATCAAGTTGAGATTTAAAGATATATAATGTCATTGGTAAATGTGTCAGCGCACTGCGCAGGTAAAATATGCAAATGTAAACCTTTAGGCTGGAGAGAACATGAACTACTCTCCTTCAGAGAACAGCTGTTAACTTTTGAAGACCTTGGTTTCATTGATGGCATTACTGCTAGAGATGCAAGCACTGGGGAGGAAAGATTCTAAGATATGGAAAGGCATACTTTCTATTCTTGGATGACTGGCACACAAAAAAAAGATACAATTATCTAAAAAAACTCTTATTTAAAGTATCAGCTATAGTTATGAAGTCACAAAATCATAGGATATAAACAAAAAAATAGAAATTATCTAAATTGTCTCTGTTAAAACCAGTATTGTAGTAGTTCATTGCCTTCCTCAACAATTAGTAAGCGATTTTTAGCAAAGTTTCTCTCCATTTTATCATTAATGTGATGCAATAATACAAAATGCAACCCCAAAACGCTGATAAAACCAATCAACTACATATTCCTGTCGTAAATAACTAAATGTAGCAAATGTTTTAGGTTTATGGTTAAGAATTTTTCAAAAATGTTACACAAAAACTTACTGTTTTAAATTATATTCAAATAGCTTCTTCTGATACCTATACCTTGATGTGAGATATTTTGATGCTATTATTTTTCATTATAAATTTGACCAATAATCTATTTAATTTAAATACATGCATTAAAATTAATATATGCATTGGCTAAAATTGTAGAGATTACTTCCTCTTAGTTATTTTCGTATTACTAATTACTTTTTTTTTCTTTTCATTTTTGTAAGCATGGGTCCTTTTCCTCTAACTTCAATTCCTTTTGGCTTTTGTTGTTTATGTTAAAAAGCACTCCCTGGGGGCGCCTGGGTGGCGCAGTCGGTTAAGCGTCCGACTTCAGCCAGGTCACGATCTCGCGGTCCGTGAGTTCGAGCCCCGCGTCGGGCTCTGGGCTGATGGCTCGGAGCCTGGAGCCTGCTTCTGATTCTGTGTCTCCCTCTCTCTCTGCCCGTTCATGCTCTGTCTCTCTCTGTCCCAAAAATAAATAAACGTTTGAAAAAAAAAAAAAAAGCATTCCCTGTTTTCAAACTAACCATCCATTTTACCATGTTCTCATGTTTTTCTTTCATTTTCATTTGAGAGAAATTATCTGAGATAAAATTGTTTTAGTGAGAAAGACCACTGCCTTAGGATATATGTGTCATTTTTTACTTTCAGTGTCATCGTAACCAAATTAAAACCAAAATAAGTGCTGATATGAAGGACTATTTGGAGGCAAATCAGTTAATATTTTCAAATAATAATAATTTAAAATTCTTATGCTGAGAAAATGACCTTTCACAACACACAGAACGCAGATGCACGAACTAAAAATCCACTACGTTACTAACATAACCGAAACTCCTTTGCTTTGGCATCATAGAGAATACACCGCCACTGTATCCTATCAGTCATTACAGATAAAAGAGGTGTTCTAAGTCTGTATATTAAAAGTACACTACGTGGAAACATCGAGAAACAGAGAGAGAGCATGAGTTACCATTTCAGAGCTCCTGTGAATCTTCTTTTCTATGACTTGCTGATAATTTTGTAGGAAGCAGATTTTTAATCTTCCCCAACCACATTCTTGTACTTTCTTTGAAAACTATAATCCAATAGCAGAATTCCACCCCCTCCCCAAACTGCTAGTGGTCAAATAAAATAAGAGACAAGGAGAGCGGCGGGGTGCCCACCATCAAGCTGATTAAACTCTGCAGGATCTCTGCAGTTTGTCAAAACCCTTTTTGCTGCCTCACATTTTCTAAAAATGGAAAAGGTGAAGCTTTCACAAGTAGCAGGCTCCAAATAAACCAGTACACCCAGCACAAAGCTCATGATACAAGCAAAAAAAAAAAAAAAAGCACACATTAGGAAGTTCTACTATTAGCTCATAGCCATCATGCTAATAGGACACTTCTCCATATTAATGTAAGATTCAGCTTTTGGACTCTACAAAACTCTTTCCATCCCTCGGGCTACATTTGTCCCAAAGAAGCATTAGTTGCATGTAGCCTTGAGGGACTTTTATATAAAACTTGTGGAAATGATGTATAGATTCTTTCCTTGGAAGGAAAAAAGACAAAACAAAACTGGGTCACTGATGGTGACTGTGAAAACAGTAAACCGAAGAACGCACTTTGACTTCTTCCGTTTCATTTAATTTCCTAAGTTTTACCCTGATTTTGCAGAGATTAAGTGTGCTGTGTATAGAGAATTAGATACGGGCTATATGATAGTTACCCATGATATTATGGGCTCAGTGACATCTCTTCCTAGGTAGGTGTTAAAGGTAATAGGCTATTTTTTTTTTTTTTTGGCATAGAACTTTGTCATAGCATAGTGTAACTCTTTTAGTTTTAATTTATATTTTAACACAATTGTTCTTTCTCTAAATATCACTATTTTTTCAGCTCAAAAATAGGAATAACGAATATAATCATTGCTTTGTAGGCATTATTCTTCATGTTTCCTGGTATATGCTCTTCCTATTCTAAAATTCACAGTACATTTCACACTCACTATACTTGACTACTCCTTGTCTCAACATATTTCATCAGTTATTATGGTTGCTGAGTTGCCAATAAATTATTTAACTGAAATAACTGTTCTCTGGTGGACAGCATTTCTTAGGACAAACTCCATGAAAATTCAACTACTTCAGCAAGTCCTGGAACTGCAAAGTTCTATTAAAAATGCCCCCTTTCTAAATAAGCTTTGAAATAAATATCATTTGAAAAGATACATTTGTTTCTGAAAAACCAATTGGTCTAGAGATAGGGGCTATGTTTTTATTTTTATTT
>NW_024417603.1:0-4329 GCF_014898765.1 Herpailurus yagouaroundi | reverse complement strand
AAATAACTCAGGCTGGGGGGAATGTAGCAGTTTAAAGCAAATCTCTTACAGGGGCGCCTGGGTGGCTCAGTGGGTTAAGCCTCCGACTTGGGCTCAGGTCATGATCTCACGGTTTGTGAGCTCCAGCCCCACACCGGGCTCACTGCTGTCAGGGGAGACCCACTTCAGATCCTCTGTCTCCCTCTCTCTCTCCGCTCCTCCCCTGCCTGTGCTCTAAAATAAATAAACATTAGGGGCGCCTGGGTGGCGCAGTCGGTTAAGCGTCCGACTTCAGCCAGGTCACGATCTTGCGGTCCGTGAGTTCGAGCCCCGTGTCAGGCTCTGGGCTGATGGCTCGGAGCCTGGAGCCTGTTTCTGATTCTGTGTCTCCCTCTCTCTCTGCCCCTCCCCTGTTCATGCTCTGTCTCTCTCTGTCCCAAAAATAAATAAACGTTGAAAAAAAAAATTTAAAATAAATAAACATTAAATAAAAATAAGGTGACCCTCTTATAAAGAAACAGCCCCAACGATTCATTGTGTCCAAAGCTTTACCTGCTGCAGGCTCACACACAAGTGGGCAGAAAAAAAAATAAAAATTAAGAATCGAAGGCTTGACTAATGGGTTGATCACAATGAAAAAGCAAGATTCTGGCTGCCAAACCCTCCCACCTGGCTTGCATAGTAAGCATCTGGGCCTGGTGTCAATAGCAGCTTTGTAGCCCAGATGGCCAGAACTGCCATCCCAGGGCTCCCTGCTCCAGAGAGAGACTGAGTGTGTGAGAGTGAGTGAGTAAAGAGAGAGCGCACGCGCGCGTGCCTCTGCTGCACTTGAACCTGAGGACCCGGTCCTCACGTCATTTGTAGATACGACCACCATAATTTTCAAACCATGAATCCAATGAAAATCGCATGCATTACGCCTCTACCCTCTTCTCTGATCCCTCCTACAGATGCCCAACCCAAAACTTGTATCCACAAGTATAAAAGAACTGCTCTCTCCCATTGTCATACACCAGCCTGAGAATCCCTAAGTGTATTCCCGCTGGAAGCATGTGCTCATGCACACGTCCACCCACACCCTCCCACACCCTCACCAGGACCCACTCCTCCCTCACACCCTCTTACATCCGCTTTCACCACAGGCCACTCACAACCTTCTCCGCCCCCCTCCCCCAGCCGCAAGGTGCACCACAACCGTGGATTTCTCTCCTCCCACATCTTCTCTCTCGCCCTCTCATGTGCACGCGTGCCAACAGTTACTTCCACCAGATGGGAAGCTGAATGAAATAGCCATGGGCTGGGCAGTAAATGACTGGGTAGGTCAGGGTAAAAGGGAGGGGCTCCTAGGGAACGAAACAGGACACAGGTGGAAGAAACACGGGGGAGTGGGTAGGTAGGCAGGCAAGAGAAAAAACTCCAATCTCTCCCACGTGAGAAGCTCTGTGATATGTTCTGATTTTTATAAAGAAGCCAGTAATTGCTTTACTATTTTTGGTATCAAAGGCTAAGGAAGGCAAAAGTCTTGGTGGACCAAGGTTACTAGCATTGTGCTCTAACCCAACTGAACAACATGGACCAAGATTAAAGAGTAACACATAGCAGATCAGCCTCAGTAGCAGAGTGAGGAGGACACGGAACTGAACCAGGAAACATGGTCTGGTCCTGTGATGTCTCCAGCTCACTGGGGAACTGAGAACTGGCATCTCACCTCTCCGGACAGTGACTGCCTAGACCACCAGATAAGGGACACAGCAGGAGCTCTGAGCCCTAGTGCTAACCTTTGAGGATCCAGGAACCTCAGCATTCATTCATTCCAACTTCTACATTAGGAGATGCACCATATTACTTTCACTTTATAGAGGTACTTTATATTTTTTTTTCCAGAGTATTTTTTTTTTTCCAGAGTATTTTTACAAGATGCAAAGAGACTTGTTGGACTGGGATAGGTGACAAAGGAGAGGTAGGTTTATGGGCAGGGAACAGCAGCTTTCAGAAAAAACAAAAACCAAAGGCAACCAAAGCCAAACACACATTCTCTCTCTCTTCCCCTGTCCTCTCTCCCACTCCTTCCCTTCCTTTCCACCCTCTGGACACAGTAAGGATGAAAAGTTGGGGGGCAGAGGTTCACACAGTGTGGGATACATTAGACAACTGAACTTAAGAGTCAAGTATGTATTGGCTAGTTAATGTCTCTAAATTAATCACCCTTGGTCTGCTTGCTCATGTATAAACTGGGTACGAACGGTGATCAAAATAGAGGATTACAACTACATGAAACACCATGATAGTAAAACGCCTGCACAAAGAGTCCAAGGACCAGTTACAATCCCTTCTGTCCACACTAACCTTAATTTGAAAACATTACATACATATCCCCTTGTATGTATATTCCATATACATATACCCATCCAAATGATGTCACAGCTGGGACTGACAAGGCAGGGGGAGGGTCCCAGCTCTGCAGTGCTTTTTAATGTCATCAACTGCATCTATGGTTAGTGTAGGGCTTTCCTTTTCTCTTTCCCCTCCCTAGACTCTACTGCCAGTGCTATACCACTGCGGAATCGGACCCTGTCAGTGCTCTCTTGCCGTTTCTTCTAGCTAGCCTTCAGCATTTCCCACAGTCCCATGCCTGCGTCCATTTACCTGTAGGTGATGGGATAGGGGATAAGGAATATTATTAGTTACAAAGTATCCGTTTTTATTTACCAATAAAGACTGCTTTTGGTCAGAAACAGTAGCTTCTGAAATTACTGGTATCTAGGAGTCCCAACCATACGAGTCAACCAGCAGGTGTTAAAAAAGAAAAAAGGAGAATACCAGTATGCACCACATGCAGAAGGGGTTAGTACTATTTCATGAAACTTGTTTCAGTTTCATTTGTATGCCTGTGAGTGCAGTGGTCGTGAAGTCAAATTTACTTCCAACAGTGGGTCACACACAATCAAAAAAGTTTGAACGCCACTGGGATAAGGGCCAAGGAACAGACAGGAGGCTGAAAGGCCTAGTCCCTCCACCAACTATTTTTCTATTCTGTGCCATTTCTTCCTGCATCTTTGCTGCTTTATCATCCCGGACCCTAGGTCAGTTACCCGGCCTGGACGCTATCTTCTGCCACCTGAAGACCCTAGGCCTTTCTCCTCCCACCCCACGGCCACCCACCAGGTTCTTGTGAATGAGGTCTACAGCTCCTCCCTGGAGGATCACGAAGAAGTTCTTTCCATTCACTACCAGGCGCTCTTCATTCCAGGACTCCCCTCGGGGAGTTAGGGTCAGAAATATCTGGGTTTCCTAAAACCCCAGAACCAGGAATAGGGCACTCCTTCCTTCAATGCTGAGAGCTGATGAGCTCCGGCTTGAGGCCCTGCAGCAACCACCTGAGGCTTTCCCAGAGAGTGTATTTACTCACTTCTGAACCCCCACGAAGTCTTTCACCACTCACTTGGACACTTCCTTCCTGGTTAATTAGGCTCAAGATTATTTTAGATAACCCTTTAATTCTCCACACAAACCATCAAGAGTCGACCTGAGGAGGCTTCTCCTTTAATCCGCCTCCAGTTTAATCCCTCAGTCCTATCCCTTAATGCTCGAGGCACTAATTCCTCAAAATGATGCTGCCAGAGCAAGTGAACTTGGCCGCTCGGAAAGTTACCGTGCCGGGAGTGACGGGGAGCGAGGGCGGGGAAGCAGATAACCTGGAAGTTCAGTACAATCTGTTTCAGGAGTTCACCTGGGGGGCGTTTCTCCTCTTGATGGGGAAAAATTTAAAAAAAAAAAAAAACCACCTTTCAGCAGAGCCAGAAAACAAAAGGCAGCGCGCCGCGGCCGCCGACAGGATCCTGCAGCACGGGAGAAGTGCAAACAGGGCTGTGGGGACCCGGGCGCGGACCGCGGATCTGCCGGGAGGCCGCGCGGGACGGGAAGGAGAAGGGGGTCGGGGGGACTCCGCGAACAAAGCCCCGCGTCCCGCGCCCGGACCTCGCGGGGGCACTCTGGCCGCTCCGAGCCAGCGGGGGCGGCGGGGTGGGGGGGTGCAGGTGTGTGGGTGAGGGTGCGCGCGCAGCGAGCCCCTCCCCCGCCGCCCCCAAAGCCCCGGGGTGCGCGACCCTCTCCTGGCCCCCCGGAGCGGCGGCTCTCACCCGAGCGGGGGTCGAAAGTGACCACGAACACGGCCACCACCTGGTCCTCCTCCACGTCGCCCAGCTCCAGGCGCCCGGGCTGCAGCAGCACCTCGGAGGCGCCCAGCTCCTCGGGCCCCCGCCTCCTGGCCGGCTCCGCGGCCGGCCGGCCGCCCCCGCCGCTGCCCCAGCCCCGGCCTCCGGCCTGCGGCTCCGGGGCCTGCGGCGGGGA
>NW_024417602.1:0-9529 GCF_014898765.1 Herpailurus yagouaroundi | reverse complement strand
CTTTTTTGGGGCACCTGGGTGGCTCAGTCGGTTAAGCGTCCGACTTCGGCTCAGGTCGTGATCTCGCAGTCCGTGAGTTCGAGCCCCGCGTCAGGCTCTGTGCTGACAGCTCAGAGCCTGGAGCCTGTTTCAGATTCTGTGTCTCCCTCTCTCTGACCCTCCCCCATTCATCTCTGTCTCTCTCTGTCTCAAAAATAAATAAAGGTTAAAAAAAAATTAAAAAAACAACAAACTTTTTTTAAAAATGTTTATTTATTTTTGAGATGGAGACCAAGCATGAACGGGGGAGGGTCGGAGAGAGAGGGAGACAGAATCTGAAGCATCTTTCATCTTAAGATACCTGTTCAGCTCCTGTTACCAGCCAGTGATGCAACAGGGAGGCCCTCCATCCCTCTGGGAGGACATGGAGGTGGCGAGGACAGCAGGTCTTTCCTGGGGGGGCTCCTAGTCTTACCCACTAAATACTTGTCTGAGGAGGGACAGTGATGATTTGCACTTCAGCTATGAGGGCACTGGCTGTCCTCAGAGCTACTGTAGAAAGCTGGGGAAGGAACTGGTTTCCTGGAGCCCAAGTCCAGCTGAGCCTGAGGCTGGGGGTCACACGGGGGTGCACTCTTTTCTGGCATTGAGGGAGGGTGGTACCCAGACGACAGCAGTGGTCAGCTCCCAGCTCTGTCAGTTCCCTGAGCTGTCACTGCAGGCCAGACACTATTCTCCCCACCTCCCGTGGACCAACTCTATAAACCTCCAGAGCAACCCTGAGAGGTGGGCACCATTATTATTGTCATGTTTCAGATTTGGACACAGGACAGACAGAAGTGCCTCACAGGCCAGAGCTTTAGTGAAAAGATGTGGCAAAAGGTGGGCTGCCGTGGATTTGTGGGAGCTGGTGGAGGTGGGCGAGACCTTTGGGACCAGAATGAAGAGTGATGGCAGGTGGTGCAAGGGAGGAGGGCTTGGACAGGGGAGGGCTGGCTGGGGAGGAAAGTTCTAGAAGTCTCTCTGGAACACAGTCCACATGATGATGTTCCTTAGAGAACTGGAGCAGCCCCAGACCCACTGTTAGAACTGAAACACTTTTAAACCTAGATGGTACAGCAGGGCTTGTTTCTGTGTGGCAGAGGCTGTCCCTTACCAGAACATACCTCCCCTGTCCTGTGGCCGTGCTGCCACCCATCACACTGGTGATGGTCATGGTCAGATGACCGGAGCAGATCCCCCCCTGCAGGAGGTGGGAGGGACAAGCCTGCTGTGTGTATCTGTCCCCTGCACCTCCATTGTTCTCCTGTGGAGGAGAGTGCACAGGAACAGGCTGTTTGACTCCAAGACAGTGATTGGAAGCTGCTCATTCAGGCAAGGTCTCTGAAGAGGCTTAGGCATGTGTGCAAAAAGAGGCTCTTTGCCTGCACATTGGGAAGGTCGTAGAACTTGCCCCCCACCCGGAATACCCCAAGGGTCGATTTGATACTGTTTGTTTTTCTAGGGTCAGGTGACCCCATGGCTTGTTCACCAGAATTCTGGGGGCCAAGTTCAGTCTGGGTGGGTGACTGTTTTAACCATCCTGCTGTTGGACGTGGGCTACGCCTAGATAGTCCTCGGTACCAGTGTTGCTCGAAGCTCTTGGGTAGCTAGGGTGGATTCTTTTTTTTTTTTTTTTTTTTTTTTTTTTTTTAATGTGTATTTATTTTTGAGGGAGAGCACAAGTAGGGAATGGGCAGACAGAGAGGGGGACAGAAGATCTGAAGCAGGCTCTGGGCTGACAGCAGTGAGCCCGATATGGGGCTTGAACTCACAAACTGTGAGATCATGACCTGAGCCGAAGTCGGACTCTCATCCGATTGAACCACCCAGGTGCCCTATAGGGTGGATTCTAAGAACTGTTGAGTCCCCTGGTATGTGTGTGTAAGATCACAGCAGATCTTCCTGGTGCTTTTTCAGGGCCCCTGTAGTAGCCTACAGTTTGATCACCATAAAGGAGTGTGCTTTCCGTCTCCTAACACGTGTCAAAATATTTAATATCTGCCAGTCTGATGGGTTAAAATGGTAACTCATATGAGCCTCTCTGATTTCCACTGAGGTTGGACGTCTGTTCTTGTCTGTTTCTATGTAAAAGTTTCTACATAACAAGTCACTCCTAAGTCAAGTTGTTTAAAATGACCATCTTACTATGACCCACAGTGCTGTGGATTAGGAATTTGGGCAGAGTGATTCTTCAGCTGTGTGTGCCATCCATTGGGGTCACTTGACGGTTTTCAGCTGGCACTGGGCCAATCTGGGGACCACTTAACTCCTTCTGGCACACTGTGCTGGTCCCAGCGTTCGTAGGACAGCCGGATTCAAGGGAGAGTGCACCCCCTCCATGGGGAGTGTTAAAGTTACGTGGCATCTGGAATTGTCACACTTCCCGTCCTTGTTCTGTTCACTCCCCTGTCGTGTTTCTCTTGGGCTGTGTTGGTCTATAGGAGCATCACTGATGTCCCAGATTTCTGGGGTGGGAACAATTCTGGGTCTGGCCCTAGGAAGGGATGGCTGATGGAGTGTGGATTAGAAATCAGGATCCAGTCACAGGCAGTGCCAACAGGGGTGGAGGATGAGCCAAGGGTTCACGGTGGGGGGAAAGCCCGGTGGTCTGTGGATGGCTAACAGGAGGCCTGTTTGGCAGGATGGAGTCAGCCTGGGGAGACACGAACATGGCTGGTGTGGCTGGCTCCTGGCCCTGGACACTTGGGATACCAGGTTCCTCCTGCCTGGTGGCTCTGTCAGGAGGCTGTCAGATTCTGAGTCACCTTGCCCTCACTGGACCATCGAGTTGGGAGGAAGAGGAGGGGCTGGGCAGGGAGGCTAACATCTTTGGCCTTGTCTCAACACGGGGCAGGGAAAGAAGTGGAGCCGCCAGGAGTGAGAGTCACGGAGCTCCCAGCCCCTCTCTGCTTGGTTCTCCAGCCGTGCTGTCTTCTTGGTTGTCCAGCCACAGCCTGTGACCATAGTGGTCTCTGGGCATATGTCCATTAGAGTGAGGAATTTGAGTTCCCGACCACAGAAAGGTGGGGTGACCTGTGCTTCTGGTCTGGGTGCTTCCACAGGAGAGTCGTGGAGAGGACGGAACCATCTCTTGATGTTGAAAACCAGTCCTCCTGGGCAGCACTGGTCCAGGAAGTCAAGGGTGTCCTCACCTGCCAGTGTGCCATACTGTTGGGTACCTTATCTGCTCAGGCAGGTCTGACCACATTCCTGTGTCATGAGGGTGAGCAGTTAGTTTCCTGGAGCATAAAGGGGTGCCTCCCAGCCTAGCTGACTTGCCTGTGAGGCAGCAGGAAGTAGGGTTGGAGGTCAGCGGCTCCCATGGGCTTCTGTTCCATCATTGGTGTCCCAAGCATGCCCTATAGGCAGCTAAGTCTTCACAGGTCTGGTGGGCCCAGGGGTGGCTGGGAACAGAGGTTAACAGGCTGGGGTTGTCCAGGTGTCATCTGAGTGACCACTGGGGCCTTCCTGTTCTGGGCTTCAGGACAGACGTAACTCCGTGCCTCATTGCCGTGGGAGCACTGTACTGGGAGTACCGCAAGATGGAGGATGGACAGGAGGCATCCTCTGGAGAGCAGCAGGCCACTTGCTGGCCTGCCTAAGTCCCAGCACCCTTTAGTGCTGCAAGCCCTACCTAAGTCTCTGTGGTGGGGGCAGGGAGGGGTCGAGGACAGTAGCTGGCTGGGACTCACGCCATCCCCCCCTTGCAGCCATCCGAGTGACCTGCATGGGTTCCTGCAGGGTGTCCAACAAGGCCAATGATGCAGCGTGGGTAGTGGAGGAGGGCTACTTCAACAGTGCGCTGTCGCTGGCTGACAAGGGTGAGTTTGGGAGACTGTACTTGGCCTCACTGTGTATGGTGACCCCGCCCACGGCAGACCTTGGTTGAGCGTGGGGCCCGTCTGTCCACCCTACCTCCCCATCAGGCTCTGGGACCCCCGTGCTGGCTCACCCTCTAGCACTACTTGGCATCCTGATGTATTTCTCTCCCCATCAGGCTCTGGGTATTGCCTGATAGGGGTTGGGTGGCTGAAGGGGGCCAGTTCCTTCTTGATTTGGGTGGGCTCTGGCTCCTGGAACGGCCCCATCTCCCTTTCCTGTTCAAGCCAAGATCTTCCATCGCTTCCTTTGCCCAGGCTGCAGCCCGTTGCTGCTGTTGTGCCTGGACTCAGAGGCTGGGAGACCCAGTAGCCAGAGTCCGTGTGAGCTGGTCAGCTGCAGGGCCTGCTTCCAACCTGTGTGCTGTGGTGTCACCTCAAGGCTCCTGAGCCCCCTCTCCCCTACACCCCCCTCCTGTCTCTGCAGGAAGCCTGCCCGCTGGAGAGCACAACTTCCCCTTTCAGTTCCTGCTTCCTGGTAAGAGCCCAGCCTTGCCTGGCCAGGCCTCTTGGTGACACTTGGTGGTCAGGAGGTGGGGCAGGGGGCAGTTGGGTGCCATTCCCTGCTCTCTCTCCAGCCACAGCGCCAACGTCCTTTGAAGGCCCTTTTGGGAAGATTGTACACCAGGTGCGGGCCACCATCGACACGCCACGTTTTTCCAAGGATCACCAGTGCAGCCGTGTGTTCTATATCTTGAGCCCCCTGAATCTGAACAGCATCCCTGACATCGAGGTGAGGATGGACCGGTGGTCTCCTGGGTGGTCCCCACCTTTGCCGGATGTCCTGTCCTCAACTAAGATGAGGTGGCCGGGATCTAGAAGAGCAGCGGCCTCTCTGTCCCGAGCTAACTGTGCTGTGTCTGGGGGGCAGGGGATAGCACGGCACAGTGGGCTTGTTCAGCGAGAGGCCTTAGGGATCTAGGCTGCCCACGCCCACCAAACCCCCTCACCGCTGCCCTCCCCTCAAGCAACCCAACGTGGCCTCCACCACCAAGAAGTTCTCCTACAAGCTGGTGAAGACGGGCAGCGTGGTCCTCACTGCCAGCACCGACCTCCGTGGCTACGTGGTGGGCCAGGTGCTGCGGCTGCAGGCTGACATCGAGAACCAGTCAGGCAAGGACACCAGCCCTGTGGTAGCCAGTCTGCTGCAGGTCAGAGTCCCCTCTGACTGTCAGGGCCTGTCCCCATGGGACCAGAGGAGGGGTAGGTGCCTGGCCTGCCCAGGCTCACAGGCCGGCCCTTCCCCAGAAAGTATCCTACAAGGCCAAGCGCTGGATCTATGATGTGCGGACCATCGCAGAGGTAGAGGGTGCGGGTGTCAAGGCCTGGAGGCGGGCGCAGTGGCAAGAGCAGATCCTGGTGCCTGCCCTGCCCCAGTCAGCCCTGCCAGGTTGCAGCCTTATCCACGTGGACTACTACTTGCAGGTGCTGGGGGTTGGAGGGAGCGGGGTGGGAAAGGGGGGCAGGTGGCCTAGCCTCATTCTCCCATCCTCCCCAGGTCTCCCTGAAGGTGCCTGAAGCCACCGTGACCCTTCCTGTCTTCATCGGCAATATTGCTGTGAACCACGCCCCGCTGAGCCCCCGGCCAGGCCCAGGGCTGCCTCCTGGGGCCTCAATCCCGGTGGTGCCCTCCGCACCGCCCCAGGAGGAGGCGGAGGCTGCGGCCAGCAGCCCCCACTTTGCAGGCGCAGTCTCCCTCTCCACGAAGAGCCACTCACAGCAGCAGTCACTACCTGCCACCTTCGGCTCTGTGCCTGCTGCCCCTGAGCCCTGCCCTCAGGATGGCAGCCCTGCTCCCCACCCCCTGCCCCCTCCCTTGTGCATCTCTACAGGTGCCACTGTTCCCTACTTTGCAGAGGGTTCAGGAGGGCCAGTGCCCACCACCAGTACCTTGATCCTGCCCCCAGAATACAGCTCATGGGGTTATCCCTATGGTGAGTGAGAGGCCTGGGGTCTGGCTGGGGGAGAGGGCCCCATGAGCCCCTTGCAGACTTTGCTCTTTCCCCGCAGAGGCCCCGCCATCCTATGAGCAGAGCTGTGGCGGTGCAGATCCCAGCCTGACGCCCGGGAGCTGACCCTGTGCTGCCTTTTCCGGGTGGGCTGACCTCTGCCCTGGGACCGGGCGCCCAGGGCCTCGTGCCTTTGCTCCTGGCCTGGCCCGGCGCACTCAGGACCTGCTGCTGCCCGGCCGTTCCTCGCAGCCTCCGCCTCGGGATCAGCCTCTCCCCGGGGACTGGGGCCTAGAGATATGGAGTGTAAATAAAGCGCTTCATTTGTAGAGCTGGGCACAGGCCGGCCTCTCTGGCGCCCTCCTCCAGCTCAGTGAGCGGCGGCCTAACCCTGGGGGCCTTCCTAGGCGCGCGCCCTCCTCCTGGCCCCGCCCCTCCCGGGCACGCGCCCTCCAGGCCCTGCCCCTCTCTTGGTTCTGGGCCCCCGTCTGGGTCTCCCAGTCCCTTCCTGGGCGCGTGCCCCTCTCCTCGGTTATGGGCCCATCCTTCCTGGTGCCTAGGGCTGGAAGACAGGCTGGGGGAGCGGGACCAACCAGCGTGGGCCGGTTAACTTCAACTCGGGCCCAGGTGGCCTTCGCTTTTATGGTTCTGCTTAAGGATGTGCCCTTTAAGCTGGGCTTGCATGTCTGGGGCCTCGGCATTAATTTAAAATGTATTTGTCACGTGGGGAGATCACCCCTGTTCCGTTTGATTGTCACAAACCTTGGACTTTCCCCTCTAGCACCCATCATTCCAGGGGGAGCGGCTCAGACCTCCTTGTCAGAGGAAATCCCTTGGGGGATGAGGAGGAGGGCTTGCCCAAGCCTCTGCCTCTTGTGCTATTCCTTTATCCTTGGCCTCAAGTCTCAAGTCCCTGCTGTTATCACTGCTACTCTGGCTGTGAGGGATACTGTTGCTCCCCTCTCATCCAAGTGTGAACACAAGGCCAAGGCCACACCTGCTCCTGAGGTCCCCTTCAAATGCCTGTTGTCTAGGATCCAAGGAACCCAAGAACAAATAAAAACCGGGTTCGGAAGAGCAACGTTTACCAAAGGGACATCTGCAGATGTTCCAGGGCTGAGGGGAGGGTCTGTAAATGCCCAACGGGGCCAATGATTGTGGACTGTGCTTTAGGAAATAATGGAGGTGTGGTTAAGATAAGACTTTGGGTTCAAATTCCCTATCTGCCATATGGTGAGGGAGTGACTGGATAGGTGTCTGTTACCTTAATCTAGAAGACATTTATGGGATTATGAGAAGACATATTGAGCCCCTGCCCATTTACTTCTTGTACACTTAACAGTCCAGAAGTGCAAAATTTGGGCCTGGTGACCTAGCTGTCATTCTCCAGTTCGGGCTTCCACTCCTGGGTCCAGAGTGGCCATTCCAGATTTCATCATCACCCAGTTTACTGGGCCTGCACCTCTAACTTCTTGGGGGGGGGGGGTATAGGCTGGGAAGTAGATTCTATCATTTGTGCAAACATCCACCCAGCTACCTTTGACAGTTGGAAATGTGCTCTTTAGTCAGGTAGCCACGTACCCAGCTAAAACGTTACTATTTGTTGGACAAGGAGAGGATAAACATTGGAGGAAAGCTCAAAATATGCCACAAGGAGGATAATCTGCAAACCATCTGTTAGTGGTAGCCTCATAGTTGAAAATGTGCCTGGGTTTCAATCCTGTCTCTGCCTCTCAACAGTCAGGTAGTCTTGAGGGCACTCAACTCTTTGCTTTGGTTTCCTCACTCAGAACGTGGGTAAGAGTCTTGCGTCTCAGGACTGATGTGATGGTTCACATGGCATGTGTTAAAAACTGCACTTAACATAAACGATCAATGATCATACAAGGATAGGGTGGGTTGGGCTGGCAGAGCAAAACGGGAGCATATCCTACTTCTGACGCATCGACTTATGGTCAGTGTTTGCCTGGTAAAGGATTTTTTCTCCACATCTTATTCACTCAACAAATATTTATTTTTTTCTCCTGCATGCCAAGCATTGTTATAAGCACTAAGGCGTACAAGATAAAAGTCCCTGACTTTCTGGACTTACATTTTAATGGGAAAGACAGACAATATAACAGTGGAGTGCCAAGGAGTAAAATAAAGCAAGGAAGTTCTGGGGTGCAGTATTGTTTTCGGTAGGGAGGTAAGGGAAGGCTTTCCTGAAGAGGTGGTATTTGAGACCCAGCCATGGCAGAGAATTGAGCCACACATACCTGAGATAAAAGCGTTTCAGAGAAGGGACAGACTAGAGCCCAAGGCAGGAGTGGAGATGGAGAGTATGGTGCCAGAGTTAGGTGTGAGTGGAGGTGAGTTAAATTGGGCCGTACAGGTCATGACTACTCCTGAGCTTCCAGTCTTGAGGCTCCAAACAGTCAAGGGTCCCAAGCCTGTTAGGAGCTGACTTAGGTTGCCCCAAAGAAACAGGGAAGATTTCCTAGGTACTTACAGTCGTCCATTTCCTCCTTTGCACCTGTGTGACTGTCAATGTCCACCTTAGTAGAGTAATTTTTCTGGAGTCCCATGAGAGTGAGCCCGCATGTGCGAGGGGGTGGAGCAGGTTAGCCTTCAACTCAGAGCCTCCTCAGTTCTTGTTGCAAAGACTGGTCAGAGAACCCCAGTTTCGGTCTATACATCTTTCTTCAACTGCCAGAAGATGATAGAATTCAGTCTGACCATGGGGGGCGGGGGGGTGGCGAAGCCAGTTTATGTGATGCTGTCCATGAAGGCGGCTGGGTGTGCGGAGATCTTCCCCGTGCAAAACTGGGAGGCAGGCTGCTGGGTAGGTGCCGATTCAAGGAGCTTGGGGTGATCAGGGAGGCTGCCCAAGCTGGGAACACCTAACTGGAGAACCCCGTTCCTAGCGGGGGGCAGTCTTCCTCACTGGGACAATCCCCATTCTACCCCCAGCCTTCCAATCAGAACACTGTCTCCATCCAGAGCACACTTTCATAGCGGGCCACCTTCCCTAATCAGTGCATACTCTCCCATAGAAGAAACGGACCCTGGCCAGAGCACCCACCAGCTGTGACATTACCCCTAACCAGGGCACCTCTCCTAACCGAAGCACCCCAAACGGAGGCAAGTCTCCTCATTGAGGCATCCTCCCAAAGTTGGGGCAATCCTCCCGTCGGAACATTCCCCTCCCCCCCATCGGGGCAGCCTTCTCAGTCGGCACACAGTCGGCACCCACTCCTAGCAGGACACCCCCCCCCCCCGCCTCCAGCCGGGGCACCCTCACCACCGGGCACAACCCGTAAACAGCCTCTAAGTGGGCATTCACCCCAACCAAGACCCGCCCCACCATGCCGGGAATACCCTCGAACCCGGGCACCGCCCTAGGACGCAAGTCAGGATCCGCCTTCTGGGAAGGCCGACGGAATCAATGTGTGTCCGGGGTTAAAGGTCAGGGGTCCTTCTCCACCCCGGCCAGCCCACCAGAATGCCCACGTAGAAGGAAAAGATATTTGCGAAAACCGGAGGACGACGCTTGGCCGCCGCGACACCTCCGGAAGATCGCTGCGTCCGGCCCCGCCCCCCACCTCGCCCGCGCGCGTCGGTTCCGGTCGGCGCAGGCCCGCGCCACGGACGCCGCACGCCGGGCTGCAGTGCGCAGGTGCGGGCGCGGGCGCAGGCGCA